>NW_008587446.1:411-2914 GCF_000691845.1 Merops nubicus | reverse complement strand
GTTATTGTTTTGTGTGTGTGTGCGTATCTATCTATCTATCTATCGTGTTATTAGCAATAAACCTTTAGTTATACCCATAGTTTTAACTTTATCACTGTCAATCCAAAAGAACCTGTATGTTGCGTGTCAATAAACCGTGCTATTCGTTAACCCATCAGCTTCTGTTGAATGCAACCGGACCTATAGCGACGGTCGTAATTGGAACCCGTTAAGAGACAAGTTCAGCCTCCCAAGTTCAGCCGCCCCTAGCCCCTCTAACATCTGAGGACCGGCTAGAAAGCAAGGGGATTTGTCTCTTACCAAATTTATCTCTCCCTTATCCCCACCTACCCCCTTCCCTTTCACGTAACAGCCGCTTTACGGGCACACAATAAAGTTTCACTGTTTGATTGAAATAAAAACTAACATTGAATTTTCTTTTGCACTCTGAGATTGCGGTAAATGAACCATCACACGTCCGCCGAGTTGAGTGGACCATGACACTGTGACACACCAAAGAGCTGAGTTGAGATGCTTCTTCTCAAGAGCAAGCAGGCCTTGCACTCTGATCCTTCCTTTGGATATACGGTATGCCATCTAAGGATAGTTCTGCAAACTGAGTGAGCCTCACCCCCTTATTCAGGTGAGTGATACATTTGGGTACCCTTTTGTGGGAGGTTTTCCCTTTATGAGTGAGTGTATGCACATTTTGGTTCATCTTTCTAGAAGCAATATTCCCTATAGTTTAGGAATTAGTTGTGTAGTAGTATATTCCCAAATGTAATCTGAACTTGTAATTTAATCTTGTCAGAAGGAGTGCCAAGTAATTTTGGTTACAATAAATCCACATTTTGGGTAGCTACTGCTGTCTGTTTTGTGGGTGCCTCTGTGTCCTGGATTCATCTAGGGTAGGGTTAGTTTTCACAAGCGGCTGCAGCTTGGTGCAAGGTTGAAGTGGAAAACTCCTGATGTAAAAGTGACTAAGGAGTCTTTGTAAATAATTGCAGGACTTGTAGGACAAAGAGCTCACACTTCTCTTTAGGCCTGGAACATTTAGCATATAAATAACAGGAGCCAGCTGTTTAACACTTAAAAAACAGAAATTAGTTTTCTATGTAAGAATTTGCAAAAAAAAAAGGAACTCCGTTGTGTAGAATCTCTCAGGACAATCTGAAACTGGTTCTGTGGTCACTGGGACAGAATGACTCAGCAATTTGTGCCAGGAGCAAAAGCATGCCGTGAGGGAGACATGCAGCCTTCCTCCCTAAAGACCCCAAGATGACCACTGGATGGAAACATGCAAGCGTAAAGAGGAGGAAACTTATGACAATGAGTACCTAGAACTAATACCCCCTGCCCCTTCCTGGAATACTAATGACTATGTATGAACTGATATATGAATATGTATGATTCCACCCCATATAATCCCATCTTTTTTTCTCTTCGGGGTGCAAGTTTGGAGGAGCAATCCCCCTTGAACCTGGCGCTGTAACCCACAATAAACATACATGCTTTATAGCCCTCTCAGAGTTACAGAGTTTGTTTCTGCACATCAAGGTGGGGCTTGAAGGGTTGAGATAACAAAAAAATCTGACCATATTGTATTAAAAGAATTTTGTCATGACCATGTTCACAATGTTGGCTGATTTGTTTGCATGGTGGTGTTCTGTAAACCCTTATGTACTCTGTTTCCTGTAGTGATGTTTATCATCTCAGGGAAACAAATGAAAACTATCATGTTGCTGTACTGGATAATGTCAGCCTATGATGTAATTATACCACTGGTCACAAAGTTAAGCTGTACATAGCATTGTCATTTTTTAGTGATCTCAGTCTATGGGCAAGACGGTGTCACGGACCGATATTAAGGATTACCGGTTGTCAGGATACTTCTGCAACTTTCCCTCCCCATCCAGAGCAGAGAGGGTTATAGATGAGACCAAGACGTACATGTGTCCTTTGCCTCGCACAGAGGAACGGCCACTGCGGGACCGTATTTTAGAGGGTAGATCAAAATACCCCCTCACCACACTCTCAAATTGTTGTCGAGACCAGTATTTAATGTATGAATTATTTGGTTTATTTAGGGTTAACACAAATTGAGGGATCAAGGTTCAAGGAAGGTAGCCCGAATACATATATCAAAAGAAAAATAAAGTTCAACTACTGCATTAGCCGGAATTTGAACTCAGGACCTGCCAGTTGGCAAGTGAGAATCCTACCACTGAGCCACCAGGGGGAGGGGTAGGATTAATGGAAGAAAAGGGAAGGAGCTGAGTCCAATTGAAAAGTTAACAGATAGTTGTGTATGAAAGTTCAGGAAAGAAAGAGTTACAGTCTCCAAGCCCCCTCGTGGGTGGTGTGGGTGCGTGCGAGTGTGTATATACGCACGCGAGTTACCAGTCCCTTTGTTTATGGAAGTCCAGCGGTGGAAACAGCAGCGGCGAGCAGTCTGTCGGTGCGGGAGGAGAAACACTCCCCCGCAGAAGTGGTGGCAGCTGCAACAGCAGGCAGAGTGAGCTCC
>NW_008587446.1:0-307 GCF_000691845.1 Merops nubicus | reverse complement strand
TATCCCCTGCAGAGAGAGCTCTCACTCTCAAGTGCAGCCTTAAATAGGATCTGTTTATCAGAGAGAATTTTCCAGTTTGTTTTCCGAGTTTTGTCAGCTATCTGAGCTTGTCTCAGCTTGTCCTTGGTTAAAGTCAACAAAAGGCACTCTGTTTATTTTGCTGGCTTAAAGACATTTCGTCCAGTCTTATGTGGTGGAAAGGGAAAAACAGCCCGTTCCCCACAGATGGGGTAGGAAACTCTCTCATCTTTTAAAAATTGTGAATCTCCTTGGGATGCCAAAGCCAGCATGCTCTTGTTGCTATGTC
>NW_008587445.1:41342-58879 GCF_000691845.1 Merops nubicus | reverse complement strand
GAGAAGTAGAAAGCTGCCAAAACATCTTTGGTCTCTTCCTTACACATCTACAGCAGAACCACTTTCCCCTTGGCTTGTGGTGGCTGAGTTGCAAACGCTGCAGGGATGAACCCAGCAGCCTCCTGTGGTTTGTTCTTTACAGGTTTACAAGGAGGCTTCCAAAAGAAGTTTGAAAGCTGTCAATCTTGTCTCAAACAGCCACGAGCAATGATGTGGAAGGTTCATCTGCACCCTATGACTTCTTGAGCAGCTCTCCTCTGCCTGGTTTCTTGCCCGTGGTGATGTGAAAATGGAGAGTTGTGGGGTGGGCTCCTTGGGATTTATGGCAGAAATAGGTTGAAGGGCTCCTGAAAGCTGGTGGAAGGCCACCCAAGGGCTGCTGTGGTCTGGAGCAACCACTCAGCCCTCCAGCCCTGGGGAAATGCTCACTATGCCCAGAGCAGAAATGTGTCTGGGGCTGTGCTTAGAGATGGGGGTCACACTTGTGACTGTGCCCTGGGGAGCCAAACCTGGCCAGAAGGAAGGACTCTGGTGTAGAATGAGGGGAGGGACTTTCTGAGGGTCAGCCTGGAGGGGGAAGTGGTGGAAACTGAGGATTTAATGTCCTCCTCAGCTGGAGATTTCAGCCAGTGGCAAAAACAATGGGAAGCCCACCCAAAACACAAGAGTCCCTCCTGGGGGGCTGTGCCCCCCTAACCAGAGGCAGGGGTGATGCCTGGGCAGGAGATGTGTTGGCCACATGAGTTTGTGAGTCATCCTGGTTGTGAAGAACACACTGGTCAAGAGTCAGTCAACGTGTGCATCAAGACTTATAGATGTATATGTTGTTCTTCTCAACCTTCTCCTTTCTGCCCCAGAAAAAAAACATCCAGAAAAAACATTCAAGAAAAAACATCCCAGAAAAAAACATCCAAGCTGCTAACACTGTGGAGGATGATGCAGCAAAAGAAAAAGGCAAGAAACAGAGAAATGAGATTTGCATATGTTTTTTTTTTTTTCTGGGGAAAAACATCAAGTTTTCCCTGTTAGAAAATGAATGTGTTGGAAACTGGTTTGTAAAATGCAAAATCCTGACTTAAGCCCTGGTTTGCCATGGGACTGTCATCTACACTCGTTGTTCCTGAGGGCTCCTCAATCCTCTGTCCAAAAGGAAAGATTCCTGTTGATGTTTTATTGATGGATTTATGGAAGAGCAAATCCTGCTCAGGGAAGTGACTGGTTCAGCAGCAGGTGAGGAAAGGTTGCAGGATACAGAATTATCCTCTGCTTGGATAAGGACTCTCCCAGGGAGAGTGGGAGCAGAGTGATAAATGGATTTCAGAGAGCCTGGGAGTTCAGCTTGGCTGAGGGGGAACACACCAGTGTCCATCTGAACACTGCAAGCCCCATTTTCCACTTCCATGCCTGATGATAAATCAGCACTAAATGTGCTTATGTTGACACACCAAGCTTTCCATGGTTGTCATTCTATAGGCACATGGTCCTCCAGCCACAGGTGACTGGATGGAGAGAAGAAAGCCCCATGTGAGGAGCTGGGGGGGTAGCAGGAGATCTGTTTGATTAGCATGGTGCTGCCTTTTGCCTTCAGATGCTCTGCTGGGTTGAGAGTAGCCCTGTAGAGAAGGACTTGGGGGTGTTGATTGATGAGGAGCTCAACCTGACCCATCAGTGTGCTCCTGCAGCCTGGAAGGCCAACTGCACCCTGGGAGGCCTCGAGTGTGGGCAGCAGATCAAGGGATGTGATTCTCCTTGTGAGCCCCCACCTTGAATACTGTGTCCAGTTCTGGTGTCCCCACCATAAAAGGGACATAGATGTGTTGGAACGAGTCCAGAGGAGGCCACAAAGACAATGCAGGGGCTGGGGCATCTCTGCTGTCAGGACAGGCTGAGGGCACTGGGGTTGTTCAGCATGGAGAAGACTCTGGGGTGATCTTAGAACTGCCTTCCAATACCTGAAGGGAACCTCCAGGAAGGCTGGAGAAGGACATTGCACAAGAGTGTGCAGCAAGAGGACAAGGGGAAATGGTTTTAGACTGAAGGAGAGCAGGTTTAGGCTGGTTCTTAGGAAGAAGTTCTTCAGTGTGAGGGTGGCCAGACTCTGGACTAGATTCCCAGAGAGTCTGTGGATGCCCCTCCCTGGAGATGTTCAAGGCCAGGCTGGATGAGGCCTTGAGCAACCTGGTCTAGCTGAGAGGAGTCCCTGCCCATGGCAGGGGGTTGGATGAGATGATCTCTGGGGTGCCTCCAGCCTCAGCCATTCCATGGTTCTGTGACTGTGCTGCTGAGACAGAGGAGAGATGCCAGCAGAGACTGTGACCCAGCAGAGACCCAGCCACTGGGAATCCTCTGTCTGCAAACTCCTCCAGTCTGGAAAAACTGGGTTGGAAATCTCTTAAGAGGTTTTTGATTAATGTAAATTGCATTTTTTTTTTTTTCTTCTGCAGCAAAGTAAAGCTTTGGTTTGTATTTGTGTCCCCTTGAGGCTTATTCAGTCTGAGGTTTCCTTGCCGAGAAGTATGTGGGGCTCTTCTTTTTGCTTTCATTTAAGCAAGAATCCCATTTCTGTAGAAGCCAAAGCCTGAGCCTGCAAACCAGAGCCACCAAAACCCAGCCTAAGCCATGAGAAGAACCCAATGAGCACTCCAGGCAGGCTCCTGTGGGCTGCAGGAAAGGGCTGACTTGGAAACTGGGGCAAAAGTTGAAACAGGATTTCATTTTATCTGAATTGATTCATCTGTCCCTAATTAGTAATAGCTTCCCAGTGCATGACGTAAGAATATGCAGAGGGTTTTTTGTTTTAATGAAGAACTCTCAGCTAAGATAAAGTATAGCCACTCTCAGATAGCTCTTTTTATACGCCAATAAAGATTTGTGCAGTCAAGGGTGAAAAATTGATGAGATCCCACAGTCACACATGTTGAAGACTAAAATCTTCTAGAGTATAGATCCTGTCTTCTTACCAATTTATTGTGGAAAAAACAGCAAGTTTTGTATATCCCCTGGCTTATTTTCTGTATTTACTTTTACTGAGCTCCCTTAAGCTCACGAAACAGCACGAGGCATGATGCTGTACAGAGGGATAATGCACAGAAACTGTCTATGATTGTTCTGAGAGCCCCAAAACCCTCTGATTGAAACCAGTTGTGTTTAAGGCAATTATAAATGAAGTAATTAGTTAAAGTAAAAATCCATATTTTCCAGTTTTACATGGCAATGCTGTGAAACTGGGCCACGGGCTGATCTCGCTCACCTCCTGATGCACAGTCCTGTCCTCTTCTGTATCATCCCATTGCTCCCAGTCATACCTCCTTGTACCATCCCACGTATTTCATCTCAGTCCTCTGTGCTCACACCCTTGAAATCTTTCCAGGCTATCATGTCCACTTCTCTAACTCACCTCTCCAAGCCAACCTATACATCCAGGCTCTCATTCTTCCCTATAAACCAAGCCCTTTGGGGCCCAAACCAATTTCTGATCTTTCCATGAGGTGTGCAGCAACTTGTGGGCTTGCTTCTCCTCTTCTAACATCAATAAAAGTCCAGGAATTCTCACCAGAGTGAGAAGAGAAGCAGGTTTCTGGGTTCATTTTATAACCAGAGTGAAGGATGAGGCTGGGGGATGCTGTACACGGTCCTCACCGAGCGGTGAAGAACCAGGGCAGGACACGTTGAGCAGATGGTGATGCTGGATTGCAGCTGAGGACTAAATTACAGCGTTCAGATCACATCTTTGATACACTTCCAGCTTTTATCAGATGGTTCCACTCAACGTTTGGCAGAGTGGATGCAAGAAGAAGGCCAGGAGAGCAATCAAACAGCGTGAGCAGCTGAAGCAATCCGGCGCAGGAGAAGGGCCCCATCCCTGGGGTGCTCTGGCTGTCATGTCCTTCCCCACCTCCTGGGCAGCAGCACGCTGAAGTGGGGACTTCCCTGACTGCTCCCACTCTCCCAGCACCTGCAGAGCTTTACTATTCCCCTCGACGTGCAGAGAACCCAGCACCTCCCAGGCTACACCACCTCTGCTCCCTCCTGCCACATCACGGCACGAGCAGCTCGCCCGGGTGTGAGCTGAAGTATCTGAGAGGATTGATTGCATGTGAGCAATTTCTCAGAGTTAAAAGACTCTCCTCCTTGGATTTTGGCTTCGGCTGACCCTCACTCCTAATGCACTCTTCACTTCGTTCACCCCTGCCAGTGCAAATGCTCTTTTTTATGAGGTCAGTAATCACTTTCTATCAACGCGCTCTGCAGAGCTGCTCCTTCCACTGAACATTCCTTTGTGTAGATCCTTCCCCATGAATATTCTCAGCACAAGCTGAGTCCAGGGCCTGCTCAGGGCATAGGAGAAGACTCTCAAAAGACTCCCACTGAGTTCAATTGGCTCAGACCCCGAGTGAACACACATCCACACCCACAAAGCTCTGTTATAAATGGCCTCGCAGAAGCTCACAAGAAGGAAACCAAACCTTTCCCAAAGTCCTTAAGAGGGTCTGTGGTTGTTTTGCCATCCTTTTACTGCACATGGACCACAGGGTTTTACCTCTCAGGAGGCATCTCAGGCAGTAACACAAAGCACACAACAGAAGGGCTGTGCTAATTTAAAATCCTTCCAGAATGTTGAGTTTGGTGTCTTTTTTCTTCCTTAACTTAAAAGCCAGAAAAATATCTAGAAATGTCTGTGCAGGAGAATCAATCACATACAAAAGAACCTTTTGGGTCCCATGAAAGAGCCCATGTTTTCAGCCTTGGCAGTTTGTTCTTCCTCCTTTTGGGAAGCAGCACAGATATGTTTTCCATTTGAAGTATCCCAGGGGTCTTGCAGCTCATGCAGAGCCTTCAGAAGTCAACGAGCCACTTTTCTCAGCAGCAATCCCAGCTACAATTAAGAAATGGGGCTTTTATTCATCCTACTCAAACTGGCACTTCATTCAAGCCATAGGAAAGCAGAAGACAGTCTATGCCAGAGTAGTACCAACAAATATAGAAGGTGCAAACATCTTTAGCTCAGAGTTTTCTGCTCCATGTCTTTCAGCTGGTTCACAGGCCAACCAGAGCTCTTCCTTGGTGTCATTTACTCAGCTGTGAAGTGTTTTTTTTTATCCTGAAGCTCCACAGTGGGGAAACAGGAACCTGCAATGAACTTGCCTCGGATTGAAACAGATATTCAACTAGAATAAACCAGTGGCTGGACTGAATAAACACAGCAGGCACTTTAGAAAGAATGTTAAGTTGACATAAGATCTGTTGGGTGAGTTCAAGAAATGGGAGACTCTCTGCTGAGGTCATAAATCTTCTGGGTTAAAAAGGGGATACTGCTGAACTCTGCACCTTGGTGCCTTGCTGGGAGAGACCATTGCAGGAGGTTTGTGTCCCAGAAGCTGCAGAGCTGTTGCTATGGGCAGGGAGATTTCTTCCCCATCATAGCTGCTGAGGAGTGTGGACTTCATCCCCATTGCTCTCTTCAGCAAACACTGCAGCTCACCAAAGCCTCTGGCAGAGGGTCCTGTCCACCAGCTAGATGAGCCTGGGTGTTCATGGACAGCTCAGTCTTTGCTGCTAAGCCCTGACACACGTTATGTCTTGCAGGACAGTGAAGCCCAGGGTCTGGAGGCCAACAATATTAGTTCCAGTTGGGCCAGCCCCAAATGCTGTTGAGGGCCAAGGCAGTGATGAAGCCCAGTGACTTTTCTGGTGGGGCTGTCACCGGGCAGCAAAGCTGCTACAGCTCTTGCTGTGTGTGGAAGCCACAGTGCCCTCGTATGACCCCGACGTGCTCTCGCCTGTCTTTGCTCTCCATTTCCTCTGAAAACTCAAGGATGGAGGAAAGGGTGGATGCAAGTCTGGTGGATCAAGTTGGAGCATGTTTCTCCAGGCTTGCAGATACCAGCCAGAGGTGTGAACTGCCTGCAGGCTGAGCTCTCCACCAACTGCCTGTGGGCTGGGGCACCCCGGCAACTCCTCGGGGAGCAGGCTGGAAACACCGACAGCCCCAGGTAACCTTTGGCCCCATGCTGAGCAGGGTGAAACCTTCCACAGTACTAAAATCCCATTTGGTGTCATCAGGCAGTGGATGTGTCAGAACAGGCTCTGTGACACAGGCTCTTGTCACTGTGCAGCAGCAGCTGGTCACAGGAACCATGTGGGCTGGGAGGGAGCTGTTGGGTTTGTGTTTTGTTTTGTTATTTTTAAAGAAAACTGCATGTATTAAAGACAAGCTTTCAAAAACTGGATATCACAGGAGACTTTCACACTAATCTACCCCTGACGGGTCACCCGGGCTGGCAGGACCTTTGCTTGAGCAGACCTGACAGCTGAACCTTGAGAAGGTTTGGAGGTGTCTGCAGTTCTGTCTCCATCTGCACACCCCACACCTTGTGCAAGCAGATCACCTTCCCTGGGGAGTGGGCTGATCTCAGCATGCCACATCCCACTGTAGTACCTGCAGGGTGGACTAAGCAGTGGCCCACGGGGTGAGAGCTCACCCTGGTAAGTCAGCCCCTGGTCAAGAATCACAGATGTTTAATATTTCTGGTCCTTGCTCCAAGGAGAGGGAGAGAGGAGCTGCAGAGAGTACAGCAATATTTTTTCAATACATTCCATATGTTTCCTCCATAAGTCAAGATTAAAGAGTGGTGCTGGTCAGAATAGAAATCAGCCTGCTGGCTCTTCACTGTCTTTGGAGGAGGAATGAGCCCTAGCACAGGCTCTGTCCTGACTCAAGAACATCTTTCCACGAGGACAAGGGGACTTGGCATTCACCCTCTCACCACTCGCACTGCTGCTGTCACCTTTGCAGGAGGGACTAGTCAGCCTGCCCAGTGGAAAACACTGAATTCTGGTGTGGCAGCTTGGAGGCTTTGCATTGTCCTCCTGCTGCAACCTGGTGAGACATTCCCAGGCCAAACATCCTCCAGAGCCCCCAGCCCAATGTGCAAGCACAAAGGTGGCACAAGGCTCCCAGCTCACGCCTCGGCGCCCACAGCCAGCCACCTCCAGCCCTTGGTTATCACCCCCAAGCACACAAAAGAGCTGCAAATTACTTTTAAAACTATTTTTTTCCTGGTTTCCTCCCTCCAGCAATCTTTTTACCATCACCACTCCAATTGCTTAGCTCCAGCCACTGCAAAAGCCATTGCTGAAGACGGGCAGGTCCTCAGGGAGGAGGAAAACCCAACAACCACAAAAGGAAGGAATTTGGTCTCTCCTGAAGGGCACACTCAGTATAATTATGCCAGCCAAATGTGCACAGAAGTCCTCAGGAATTGTGATGGTAATCATTTCACATGTGGGGGGTGTTTTTAGGCTAAAGTATAATTACAACTAATTGCTGTTTGATTTTGTTCCTGTTTCTGTACCCACTAATGGAATTGTTGAAGTGTCTCTGCTAAAAGAATTTAGTCTTTTTTTTCTTCTTTTCTTTTTTTTTTTAACATCATCCCGGAAAAAAAAGGGATTATGCTGCAACATGAGGAGTTCATGAATGGCCATTGACTCTCCAATGATCATACAACAACAAAAAGCCACATTAAGCCTGCAAGAGCCCAGTGTTGGGAACTGACAGTCCCTGAATTTGCAGCACTAACAGGAATTTGCAAAGATCTTGGCTGTTTATTAATGAAACCCTTCTGGGCAAGAGGCTGAGACCTAATTCATGGCAGGAGATGGGAGGATCTGAGCTGTTTGCTTTGTGGGTAGAAAAAAGTCACATTTTGCTGTGTGCTCCCCATGGGAAACTGGCCCAGGTGAACAGAGTCAAAAATACCTCTAATGGCTTTTGTTTTCAGAAGGGGACAGTGTCTCCTTTTTTTATTCTTTCCCTGGCCTTCATTGATTTTACATTTTGTCCATCTGGCAGATCCAGCAGAGAGAGAACTGAAGCTGATGGAGCTCAGTGCAGGTCCAGGGATTCACAAGGAGCTTCTCTTGGCATGGCTGGTACTGGTGTCATCACTGGTTATTTTTTTCTCAGTCCTGGTTTTTAACAGAGTTGTCCCAGGGTACAACTTGGAGAGAATGAAACAGTGTGTGTGCTCAATATCTGGGGAGTTATCATGTTCTCATGGCCAGACAATTCTCTTATCAGTTCATCAAAAGATAGATAGGTAGGTGGGTGGATAGATAGATAGATAGATAGATAGATAGATAGATAGATAGATAGATAGATAGATAGATGTCTTTCAGTCATCCTTTGGGATGACTTTTACAGGTTTTATTTTTTCTGTTGGAAAATGGGCTTTGTGTTAAGATGCTGAGCAGATTTTGGGAAAAGGAATAGAGTCAGTTTTCCTGTCCTGGGAGAATCCCTCATCTCCATCTGGAATGAAGAACTGGAACTGGGAACCATGCTAAAAGGTGAAAGTATTTTTGTCTTTGTCCATTGAAATGTTTTATGTTCATTCAGCATTTGCCAAGTAAAAACCACCCAAAACAAATGCACAGCCCCTCACACTTTCCTCCTGGGCTCTACTGTTTCAGCAGTCATGTTTCCATGAGCTTCTCCCTTTACCATGAGCTCCCCCCAGGGCCAGAGCACTCGGCAGAAGCTGGTGGACACGAGCTGGGTGATGCTTTGTGAAACTCCTGGTGAAAGAAGGGCTGAAGAGGAACTTCTATGTCTCTCTTTAGAGGTGCCAGGGAAGAATCTTAGCAGGCACTCCTACCTCACCAAGCTGCTATGTTCCCCTGGAGGAAAGAGAGGCTGTGGCTCACGGAGGCTGTAATATTCTAATTCCTGAGCATTGTAGCCTTCAGAGGGGACTGAGACCACATGAAAAGAGTCTTGACTGTGGTGAGCCACGAGCGATTGCTCCAGTCCCTCATCAGCCACATGCAAAAGTCAGAGCAGGGAGTGATCTCACAAAAAGCAGGATTACATTGCTAAGGGACTGGGTGGAAATAGTGTGTTGGTGCCATCCCAGCCCGTTGCCTCTGAAAATGGGGAGCTTGTTTGCTCTATTTTTTTATCTTTTTTTTTTTTTTTTAAATTTTCTTTCCCTTTCTATTTGGCTTCTGCCTGTGCTCCAAGAAGCCAAATTAGCTCATGGTCTGAGGCTCCAGAACTGAACAGAAGCAGGAGCAAGATGACATTGGCTTGAAATAGAAGCAGAAATAGAGCTGTTTACCATCCTGTTCCACTTCGACACTTGGAGGGAGCAGGAAATCATTTCAGGGCATGGGCACTCACACAGCAGCCACCCAGAGCACATCTGCAGGCACGACTGTTTCCCATGCAGCAGATGCTTTATGGCTACTGCTTATATCCACTCCAAAAACGCTCTGGGCAAGGACATGCTGCAGTTCATGTGTCCCACCACATCCAATGGTTGTTAACGGGGTGATTTGTAAGAGGCTCCATTGTTTTCCCTGAGCAGAAGATGGGAGCCCAAATCTCAACCAGGAATCTCTCTCATGGATGCATAATTCATTCAGAGACAGAGACAATCTCTACACAAAACACAGGTTGAAAATCACAACAGCCAGGCTGGCTGCTCACCCCTAATTATGATCCCTTTGAGCTGGTGACTGCATCAGAAACCTGCTGCCCTCTGAGCACCAAGCCTGCATGGGTATGGGGTGTATTTTTAACCAGGCTCTTCTGAGGAGGAGAATGACACAGTGGTGCCTCCTCCCTGCAATTTTGTAAAGTCTCTGTGTTTGGAAGATGATTTCAGCCATGGTGCTTACAGCAGGCAGGAGAAGAACGAGCTCTTGATTAAAATCTGTCTAGACAGCCTTCTGTATTTTTAGGTCCTAATTTAGAGGACCTAGGTATGGAGGCATTGACATCATTTCCAAAATATGATCTGTTGTTTCTGATGGTGGTAGGACAGTTCTCATGGTCAGCCCTCAATTTTATCAGCAGCCTTGGGATATTTGGTGTTTTCCTGGTGGCCCCAATGGCCATGGAAGGATAACTGCTTCCCTTTCTGTAAAAATAGAAAATTCTCATCCTTAATGATCCCAGAGCAAATGAGACCCATAATGGTTGAAGTTTGGGGTGGATTGCTATTAAATGGGATATTTTGAGCCATCTCATGACTTTTGAAGGCTTGGGTTCAGCCTATGGAAGAGACCTTTCCAGATTTCAGACTGCTTGTGTAGCTTAAAATTCCCAGTCAGTGTGCAGGACTACCAACAGTCTGCAGAGTTTCTTTACCCAGCTGTCCTGCTTTTGCTGGGACACAATCCCAGGCCAGCCCTGGTCTGCAGGCCATTAGAAGTTTGGAGTCAGCCAAGGCAGCTGACCTGAGTTGGCTCCAGGTGTATCCCAGACCCTAAACATCACACTCAGTATAAAGGGGGAAGTTTATCGGAGCAGAGGGTGGAGGTTCTTCTGCTTGGGGTCCCTGGCTATGTTCATCTTCCTGCTCCTGAAGATGCTTTCTTGTGACCATCACCCATCTGCTGGGCTGAGTATAACTTCTTTTACTTTATACTGGCATTGGTATTAGTTTGGTTGTTTCACTAAATCTGTTTTCATTTCAACCTGTGGGTTTCCTCTCCTTTCCCCAGTCCCCCTTTGTGGCTGGGGAGAAGTCATCAGGTTATAGAACAACTGCTGTAGTTTAGCCTGGGATGTGGGTGAAGTGTAAAGACCAGAATCCACCAAACCTTCTGAAGGGAAGTGTCATGCAGCAACAACTGCCCCAGGTGACTCCATGTGGCACCTGAGCTTCCATTTGAAGATCAGCTTGTTCCAGTTTGAGCCATGCTGGCAGCATCCTGAGGTTACAGCAGGTTTGCTGCTGAGCTGGGAGCTGCTACCAGCAGGATGGGTTTTTCCAACAGTGCAAAGGGACTCAAGCTAAGAGCAATTTACTCTATCAGTAGAAAAACATCAGGATCCCACTCAGCCCTGCTCCAGATAGCTGTGACAGTACAAACCCCACCCTGATTAGTGGAGGTACTGGGCTCACATGGACTCCACTGCAATTATCGCCGGCACTCGGCTCGATTTGGAAATCAAGTTACCTAATAGCCCAATTACTTAAACTTGTTGAGCTGACTGAAAGTTGAGTCTGCAGTTTCCATCCACCAACCATCAGCTTGAGTGTTTTTAGCATTTGCACTGCTCAGCCCTGTGTTTAGTTACCAAGGCTTGGGGCAGGAGGAACTCGCTGTCAGAGGCAGCTTTGCTGAAGAACTCCACAATTATTGGCCTCTGAAACACAGACACAGTCAATAGCCAGGGGTGGCTTTGCTGGGAAAGAGGAGCTGAAACTCTTTGGACTCCGCTAAGAATAAGAAGTGACATTTGGGTGTATTTTGCAGAGATTTAGAGAAAACAGGCTCTGGAGTGTTTGGGTCTGAAATTACTTCTGTCGAAATCTATTTCTCCTGCAGAAGAACCTGATTCTGCAAGACGTGGGGCTGCTGGGGGGTGGACAGCTGGCTCAGCACTGCAGACAGCAGGATTCCAAAGGACCACTCTCTGATTTGGGGAACTAAATAAAGGAAAAGGAAGGCAGACAGTAACTGAGACATAATGAAGCTTAAATGAATTCCTAAAAGGGCTTGAAGGAGAAAATCAGGGGAGCTTTTTGGTCCTGGTCAAGGAGCTGATTTGCAATTGCTCCTGTGACCAGGAGCATTATGCAGTTAACAGGATAAAAGAAAAATGAGAACTTCTATGCTTTTTAAAATCCTCTGTTCTGTTGGGCTTAATGGCTCTTTCTTTTCAAGAAATGCTTCATTCTATGGACGTGTAACCAGCATCGTAAAGAGGATGGCATTGCACATCTGGAAAAATGCTTCATGACAGCTCTGTGGAGGTGGTGGGACTTGAAAAAGTTAATGAGAAACATAAGCTTGCAAAAAGTGGGTGGGAAAAAGGGTTAGAGATACAGCAGTGGTTTGCATTGAGATCGGAGGAACATTTAAGGACTCGGTGTGTGCTGAATTTTTTTTGAGCTAGAGATGTTGTGAACTCCTTAATGACTTCTCCATCCATGGGCCCATTAAGATGCATTTGATGTGCTGAAGATATGAGTCACTACTCCAGCCCTTACCAAGGCAGACAAACTCAGGGAAAAAGATCAAATGGGTCCTTTTTATGCCCGTGGATGACGAATCCCAGGAGCTCTCTAATTGTGTCATGTCAAAGGTATCATTCAAACCTAGTATGGGAACCCTCCCAGTGCCACACCACGGTGGTGGCTGGGCAGCCTGTGCCACAAGGTGAGGTTTATTTTTGGATTTAGGTCTTGCTTTTGAGGGTTCTGATCTCTGCTCCTATCACTTTTTGGCATCCTGGGCTTCTCCCAGCCTGGGACTATCCTGGTTCCTTGGGTGAGAGCTCATTGCAAAGGCAGGCAAGGCTTCCCACAGCTACTGTCCTGTGGCTGTCTGCGTACTTCAGCCCTTCACTAGCCCTGCTCCCAGCAAGTATCTGATCAGATGCTCTGAACTTCATCTGAAAGCACACAAATTAAACTTTGAACTAAGCAAGAAGAGTCTGCCCCCAACCTTTACTGAAATACTCTTTAAGAACAAATCCATACATATTCCAAACTCAAAGCCATCTGGATTTTCCAAGCCTCAGGAAATTACAGCTCCCATTCTGGAAATAAAATACAAGTTTGTCCATATATCCCATTAATTAATAATATAGAAACAGGTTGGTAAAATGTTTTCCTGCTGGTTGGCAGATTTGCATGCAATTCATCACATTGCTCATTGCTATTATTAATAATATTATTATCAGGATCATCCTTTGCTTCATGACAGCTGTGTGTAGAAAGATAGTGTGTTCTTTGCTGATCAAGGGGAAAAAACCTCTCTGGTCTCACAGTGATCTGATGATTATTTATATGCCCTGTCTCACACTGGGGAATCCCAGAGCCTGATAGATGTGCTGGCTTACTGATTGTAGCGTGTGATTTTTAGCAAGGAAGAGATTTAAACTTGAATTACAACACTTGGTAATCTATAAAAGCAAGCAATGACAGTCTGAAGGAAACTGCAGATCTGTCCTCCAGCCTGCTGCTGGCAGGGCTGTGATTGTATCCCCCCTGTTTCTGTCTCAAAGACAACATCTCATCTGCCTCTGTTAAGCAGTGGATGGGGAAAACCCTTGGAGATGGAGTCTACCCAGTGTCCCAGTTCCTTCTCCTGAGCCCTGTTCCTGCAGGAGGGTAGGAAATGCCACATCAGAAACATTCCAGCTACTGGGGGAAATGAGCTGGGGACTAGAGAAAACTGCAGGCTTCAGTTGTTCTTTGTGGCTTTTGCATTTTTTCCTGGTGAGGTAGAGTGCACGGAAAGCCGTGGTGCGCTGTGTGGTCAGCGTTTTTACCATAAACAGAGAAGTTACACATTGTTAAATTGTTATTAGTTTGGCTACCACTGGGAAGCTTGTCCAAGCATCCTCCAAAGGGACTAAAACAGCCATTGGTTGCACAAGCTCTGGACCAGTTGTGGGACAGGGCACATGGCAGGACTGCCACGCTTCCCAGTCACACACATCTGTCCCCCCAGACACTGACCCACCTCCCCCCCAGCCTGGGGAGAGGAGCCCGAGCAGGCAGGACTCCTCAGAGGAAATAATTTGCAAAGAGATGGGTTGAACTTGTGGATTCTGAGCAGAGTCCAAATTGTCTCAGACTTCAATGCATGCCTTCATTCCCCTGTTGTGTCAGCCCATCCTAAGCTGAAGCAGTGGCTGCCAAAGGAAAGCTGGACCCGCATTTTGAATTCCAAACTCTGAAGCTGGCAATATTTGTATGAAGAAATATGACAAAGTTAGAGAAGATTTTCATGGCCAGTTGTTTTGTTTGGTTTTTTGGTGTTTTTTTTTCTGCTTGGATGCAGCTCATGCCATTCAGGTGTGCCAACATCAACAGCAGCTCTGTGAAATATTTTCATGGCATTCTGCTGTGCCCATGCCACGGGGAAAAGGCATTACTGTATCAGGAATGGTCTGTAGAGAGAGCACGCAGCAAATCCAACTTCTCATCCTCATCCAAAAGGCGTCCATCAAAGCAGAGTTTGGACTAGAAACAGCTGCAAGTGTCAGCTTGAACCTGGAGTGACCATCCCACTGTTTGGGGAGGAGGATTTGAGCCTCCAAAGTCCTGCCAGGTGGTGAGTGCCAGGGAACGTGGCAGTCTGCAGTGGTCATCACCCTGCCGTGAAGATCTGCCACAACCACAGCTGGGAACTGTGTCTTGGGTCATGGAGTTGGGAGAGTGTCCTGCATCCCAGCACCAGCTCACAGACCTCCTCAGCCCGTGCAAGGAGCTCAGGGCTTCGACTGAATTCGTTGTCTGCAATTAATAGCCAAGAGATTGTCAGCCAAGTAACTGCACACTCCATGTGTGACATGCAGGGGATGTTGAGAGAGACAAAACATCCCATTCCCTCTCCTCCCTTGTTAAAATAAGTGTCATATACTCTGATCAGCCTCTGTGTACATGCATGCAGCCAGCAGGAGAAAATCAAACATCAAAAGGGAAAAAAAAAAAAACCCACCCTAACAGGATATTGACATCAATAGGAGTTCTGTGACTAGAGATGAAATGTAAAATTGAGCTGCAATCTGGCTGATAGAAGTTAAAGATGCTGTTAACCCTTGAGCAGAACTGCTGCTGAGATGGAAAGGAGGAGAGCTGGTAAGGCATGGGGCTACCTGTTCTCACAGGGGCACCTGGGCTGTGCTTTGCTTGGGGATCTGGAGGGAATTTGGGACCCAAATTTCTTGGAAAGTTAGACACAAAATGCCAGAGGTTCCTTGGAAATTGCCACCTCTCTTTAATTGCTGCTACAGATCTGACATGTCAATGGGGAGAAAACCAGTTTCCTTCATTTTTCTCTAGCCATAATTTTTCCATTCCTAACGGGAAGAACTCTGTTCCAGTGATGTGGCAAAAAAAAGGATGACAAGAGAAAAAGCAAGGATGCAGGACAAAATTTTATGCCAGGAATTTTAGTTTGGGATGAGGACTAAAAAAAGAACTAAAAGAAACTCCTGACGGAGAATTCCCAAGAGCTTTAATGTCACAACCTCTGACCTTTGGCAACTTCAGCCAAAAAGCTCCTGCAGACACCCTGACGTGTTCCCAGGGCTGTGGTCTGGGTGCTGCGTCTGGATGAATCCATCCTGGCAGAAGCAAAGCTCAATTTGGGAAACCAGCCCCCGAATCCAGTCCTGGGGAATGAGTGATCCAGCTCTGTTCAGACACTCCAACTACAAGGGGGGTTTTTTGTTTACTTTAAGAAATAATCAGGCGTAGAGTCTGTATTAAGAACTGGCTTTTCTTGCACATTTTTATCTGACAGAACAAAGGGATTTATTTCTGCAGTGAAGAAACAGCAAAACAACTTGTAAAGGCACCCTGTAATTCCCTCTATTTGAAGTTGTTTCTAGCTCTGCAGCAGCCCCAGATAACTTAAGAAGCTGCAAGTTCAGAAGGGATTTTGATCTGGCTGCCTGGAAGAGCATCACCTTGACTTTATCAGTGGAATCTCAGCACGAGGCTGTTGTTTAAATAACAGGAAGCAAGAGTCGTTGCCACGGGTCCAAGTTTGTCTCAGGATTTGGGATGAAAGCCTGGCTGGCTAGTGGGGAACCCCTCTCCCCAGAAGAAATCCATCCTATGGGCTTTCATGCCACGGATGACTTTGGTGGACGCTCACAAGACGTGTTGTTTTGCTGGGTCTGGACATCCCCAGTGCTTCAGGGGCACACAGTGGAAAGCAAAGCCTTGATGTGAGAAAGCAGAATAACCCCAGGCTGAGGTCTCCTGCACCACAGCAGGGTGAGCAGGTCCCAATTCTGACACAGATGGACACCAGGACTTGGGTTTGACTCTCAACTGCACCGTCAGCTCGGCTGATGCCAGTCGTTAACCAGCACCACTTGCTTGGCCTGAGCTGACCCAGCTGGTACCTGGAAGCAATGAAACAAAGAGGCCACGAAGGCAAAGGGCTTGTTATTTAATATATTTCAAGCCCTGAGCCATGCACCCCTCCCAGGCCCGTGGTGTGCTGTGTTCAAGAGGGGAAAGGTGATTTGCACCATCACACCGAGTGCTGGTGCTGGGAGCAACCAGGGAGCTGAGCCCCTGGTGCCCTGTGCTGCACACACGGCTGCCTCCAGGGTTCACTGCCAGGTTTTCAGCTCGGGTTCCTTCTCCCATTTTATGGAAACAGCCTTAATTCTTCCCCATTGCAGCAGGATTAGGACAGAGTTGATTAGCTGCACGTTTCCCTGTCTGTGAGCTCAGCCAGAAGGCAATTCCCATCCGAGCAACGCTGCAGAGCTGGGCTTGAGCAAGCCTGGCAGCTGGGTTTGCATCTGAGCTTCACCAGACAGGCATCTCAGGTCAAAACATGCATGTGCCCTGTCAGGAGGGGCAGGCAGGAGGCTGAGGGTGCTGAGCTCTGGGCAGGATGGAGCAAGGGGTGTGTTAGGCATCCAGCTCTGCCCTTCAGACCCGGCCATGTGCTGGATCACAGAGGCGTTGACATGGGACATATGGAGCTGTGTGTTTCAACATACATTTTCAAAAAGCTATTTAAGACATTCCTTCACACCGAGTAACGTGCTGGAGGGGATCCAGGCGTGGGGATGTTTCTATAAACACATCATCTCTTGCTGCTCTTCTACCTCTTCTGCTGTGAGCTGAAGGATGTGGGGTTTCCCTCTCTTGCTGGGGAGACCTTGGATGTCCCTCACAATCTTGCTGGTCCATTAAAGCACCATCTTTCATTCTTGCTCAGCTTTCAAGTCAGTGTATTTTCCACGTCAGAAAACCTCACAATCCCTCACGTTTCATATAGTCTGTGCCTAGAGGAGATGATTTCCTAGAAGCAGCTTCTTTTTCTCCAGCTATGAAAACATTCCCAGTACATCCTGTACGTGGAGATGATTATACACAGCACACGCCATCATTAGACTGTTTTTGTAGCTTTTGATTTGGTTGAATTGTTACTAGAGATAGGTGATGCTTTCTCACAATGCTTTTTTCAATCAGAAAATTCAAGTTATGAGACACCAGAGTGCTTTGAAAACGTGTATGAAACCTACTTACTTCTGAGGAAAAGATACACATTCAAACTTGTTTTGAAATACAGAGTTGTTAGAGACAAGCTATAGATCTGTATTTCTATAGAACCAGCAAACAAATACCTATGATATGTTGAAAATGGCAATTCTGCTAAGTTGGGATTTTTACTTAAAAAAGAACAAACATTTTAAAGCTCGCACTCCAACCTAGATGCTTTGTTTAAATCCAGGCAGATGTGTTCCAGTTGGGGTGGAGGAAATATTCCAAACAAAGTTTGGTGGTTTTCCCACAATTTCTAAATTGCCAAAAAGCCAAAGAAGCGTTGGTTGCTACAGCCTGATATTCAAATCTGCCCTTAACTGAGCCTGGATCTATCACCATTGCTTCTTTCCTACAGAAGAAAAACAGAGTGTTTGAATTTTACAGTGGGAGATGGTATGGCAAAAAATTCCTCTGAGATGGGCAGGAATCAGCCTCTGTCCCCAGCAGCTCAGGGATAGCCAGCACGTCCTGAAGGCTGGGCTAAAATTA
>NW_008587445.1:16734-41311 GCF_000691845.1 Merops nubicus | reverse complement strand
CAGCAGGATAACCAATTGAAAATAACTATTTTTGCAGAATAGTTGATATCTGTAAAATGTAAATCTCCACAGGAAAATGTTTTTGTTTTTAAATTCTGTTGGGGGATTGTACTTGGGTGTGGAGTAGGAGAGTCAGTGGAATTGGGAACCACCCCAGAGCACATACTGGGAGCACGGGTGAGAGCCCCAATAGGAACCTGATCCTGGTTTCATCCCACCTTGGGGAGATCTCACCAGGGTCCATCTACCTCATTTTCTTCTCTCAGATGTACTCAGCTTGGTCTGAAAAAAGGCAAATTGGTAGAGCCAAGATCCTGGAGCTAAGGACAATCTGAGCTGAGTCACCCACTAACTCTTGTGCTCTCTCCCAGAAATGCAGTGGCAGGTCCCTTTCTCCTGGCGAGGGTCAAGGGCAAATGTCACTGTTGAGACCTTGCCACTGTTGCATTTCTTGCTCTTCTGCCAGCCCAGTTCAGCAATTTTCCTCATGACAAAGAAATCTTTCTCACAACCTTTAATTTCAGAGCTTGTCCATAAGAATTTGGACTTTCTTTTCCTACCAGTGTCTAGCTCTGATCCAGCCCATCATATCTGGAAAGAGCCTCTACTCAGCAAGCCTCCACTTTTTGTTTTTCTGTTTGTGTGAAGTTCTCAGTCTCCAGGAAAAATAAAAACAAAGCCAAGTTCAGAGTTAAGGGGAAGCTACAAGGCAGAGTGCCCTCTGTGCACACACAAACTGCTGCTCTGAACTCTTGGTCAAATCTTCCAGAGCGAGCAGCTCGTGCTGATGCTGCACCTCTGCCTCCCTGCTCCTGCAGTGGGCTTTGATCACCTCTGCCATCCTGACAGCTTTCATCCACTGGTGATCACAGGGATTGTCCCCTGAGCTAGTGCAAAGCGAGTATAAAGGGAGAGGGTGACTCCACTGACCCTAATTAAGAATTTATAATTAACATGAGATCTCAAGCATTGTTTTTTCTGCAGTATCCAACTGATTCTGCCGTGCCAATAACACATGGAGCAATCCTGAGGCTTGGGATTTACTGATGCTATCCTAAAGGAGATGATAAATGAGGATGTGAACAGAAGGGACTATGGCTTCTTGGAAGATGGGCAACAATTAATTCCCAAATTATAGATCATGGCCTGACTCTGCCTGGACCTTTGTTTGCCTCTAGATCAGCTCCCAACCAAAAGCAAAAGATGTGGGAGAAGGTAGGTCCTGTATGGACAATAAGTTAGGGTTGTGTTGCTATTTTATTCAAAAATCCAAGCAGACATAAGCAGGTTCTGCTGTTTTACTCCCTTGTTGCAAGTATGAAACCTCACTTTTAATAGATCTTCATCTTCTTCCTCAGAAATACAGACTGAACAGGTATAACTACAGCAAAAGCCACATGTCTGCATTCAGAGACACACCAATAAACATAGTTTGCATGTGGAGCAGCCTGGAATTAAATCTGTGGGCTGGATCAAGATATCTCCAATTTTATTCTAAATGCTAATTGGAATCTGAGAGCTCTTTGATTGAAGTAACAAGGAAGAAACAGCATGCACCATGTCAGCCAATTTCCAGAAAGTGCTAGACATGAGAACGGGGCTCCCAGTTTAATTTATGTTGTGAGAATCCCTCACTGCATAATTCCTCTGTTTCCAGATCTTATTAACAGAGCTGGAGTGTCCTTCCATGTGTTCTGGTGGAAAGTAACTATAAATCAAACGTGCTTCTGGGGGGGACTGCAAAAACTCCATGAAACTTGACTCACGGTCTAAAAATGTGCTTGTGGAAGGGTGGTGGCATCATGCAGGTGATGGAAAGCAAAGACAAACTGGGGAACCTCCTCTTGCCATCCATGCTCTTCATAAATAGCCAATTTGTGTGGCTGACTCCACTCATGTGGTTTGTCCATCGCTGGAGCCATCCTGCAGCATCTTCTTTATGATGTGGAACCAATAGTGAGTGAAAGAGAAAGGAAAAGGGAAAAAAAAAGAAGTAAACCAACACTATTTTCTGTGACCCTCCTCTGGCCTCTGCTTACAAAAAAAATCCTGGCATCCACAATGATCAGCTCTTTGATTGAATGACATTTTAATTTAGGATATATTAAACCAGCATGTTTTCTATGAACAATCTCAGCCCAGAAAGGGAAGAGGAGGCTCACAAGAACCTTTTTCAGCTTCAGAGTCACAACCTGTGCCCCAGATGCCATCACGACATCTTTGATAGGCAGGCCAGTTGATTTAAAAGAGGTCGGGGGGGTTGGCTAATTGGAACCATGGAGTTATGATAACCAAATGTCCTACATCTTCTGCATCTCCCATAGATGACAAAGCATACAGAAAAAAAAAATAAAGAAATAATAATGCTACGTCCGTTTTTGGGGAGAGATCAAAGGATCTCCTGGAAAGAGGAGCCCAGTTGTCCCTTGAATGCATCTGGGCTGCAGACAGCCTCTGGAAAAGCCTATTTTGTTCATTCACGAGGCAGAGGAAGGCTGTCTGGATGCTTTGAAAAGTGCATGGGCTGGTTGAGGGAGGAAAAGATTCTGTGTCAAGGGAGCTGTGAGACCTCGCCGTGGCTTTTGTGACCAGCCATGCCCAGGTCATCTGTCTCTTGCCCTCCTATTGCAATGGGGTCCTCTGTGCTGTGCTTTTCAACAAGAGATAGAGCTGGTGCTGTGGTAGCTGTGGGGCTGATTGGGGTCTGAAATGAGAGATCTGGCAACCAGGGAGTAGGAGATCTAGCAAGATCATACGAAGAAAATGCATACACAGAAAGAAATACGTTCAGTGGTGCTGGGAAACCACAGCTCCCCGTAATTCCTGGGGTACTCCAGGGTGCACAGCACCCTCCACACTAATTACTGTCTTCACAGAATTAAGCCCTGGGAGCCAATGGACTCCTTGAAAGCACTGGCCACCTTGGCCAGGGATCTGAGGAACCTATTTTAGTTGCTGTAATCCCTGCTCACTGCTGGGGTCTCAGACTAGATGACCTTTAAATATTCCTTCCAACCTGTTCTATAATCATAGAATCCTTTAGGTTGGAAGAGACCTTTAAGATCATCAAGTCCAACCATCAAGCCAACACTACTAAGTCCTCAGCTAAAACAGAATCAGAATCTGTCAGGGTTGGAAGGGACCACAAGGATCCCCCAGTTCCAACCCCTCTGCCATGAGCAGGGACACCTCCCACTAGATCAGGCTGCCCAGAGCCTCCTCCAGCCTGGCCTTAAAGACCCCCAGGGATGGGGCTTCAACCACCTCCCTGGGCAACCCATGCCAGGGTCTCACCACTCTCATGGGGAAGAACTTCTTCCTCACATCCAGCCTGAATCTGCCCACTGCCAGCTTTGCCCCATTCCCTCTAGTCCTTTCATTACTCGATAGCCTAAAAAGTCCCTCCCCAGCTTTCTTGTAGGCCCCCTTAAGATACTGGAAGGACCTTGGCAGAAACGTATCCCTCCCTCTGAGGGAGCTCAGCCCCCACTTGCTTTCAGCTCAATGTTGGCCCCTGCTCGGTGGGTGCAGAAGCTTTCTCCACAACGAAGGAGACGCTGTCGGGAGGAATTAGAATTAGCCAAAAAAAAATAAAAATAAAAAAAAAATCAACCAAAAAAAAAGGCATGTCCCTCTTGGGATCGCCCTGACACGTTCCTCTGCAGAACATCTGCTCCTGCAGCCTGGAGGGGCTGGTGCTCACCTTCCCTGCTCCCGCTGCTCCCGCCTGACCCCGCACGCCCAGGGCTCCTTATGCAATGGCTTTGGGCTCCCCACCAGGGAGAGAGCTGCTTGATTTGCAACCTAGCGCCGTGTCTGCAGGAAGGGAAGTGTGAGCGAGATGGTCTCGAGGAATTCTGCTCTGCCCCCAAAGGGATGGATACGATTTCTGGCCCCCAAAAAACAAACAGCCACCAGGGTGAGCAAAGCTCAGGCAGCTCGAATCCTCCTTCCCTGCTGGAACCGTGGGACCGGCCCCTTTCCTCCTCACAGGGTAAAGGAAAAATATCATGTGCATAATTAGCATAAATTAGAAACAAAATACAGAGGGGAAAGGAGAGATTTGATCCTTTGGAGCAGTTTGGCCCTGCTCTGGATGCCTCCAAGGATGCCTCTGTCCCTTGCTCACGGAGATATTTGTGAGGAAAGAAGGGTGGGTTCTGAGGATTTTGGATGGCATCTTATTGCACCAGATGGTAAACACATATTTTTTTCATTCTCCTGGGAGGATGCCCTGTGACTCACCTAACAGAGCTTTATTGCTTTCTTCTGCATCCCCTGGCAAATTTCTGAGCACAAAACCTCTGGTTGGTTTGCATTTCTAATGAGGCATTTGGAAACATCTGCCAACAGCTCAACTTCCCAAGCAGACAGAAAGCCCGCGTTCCTTTATGGCTATTTTAAATAGCAATTAAAATCACAGACCATCTTCTCAGCATACATCTCCAAGCAGAAATGTGAGGTATGGCCTCTAGAAATCCAGAATAACTGAAAGCAGAGCTGGTTTCTCTGCTTCGTCAAGCATTATGCTGAGTACAGAACACAACAACAACAAAACCTTTATTAAACACATAACACCGAGCGGGTCGTTGTGCTAAACATTTATGAGCTATTGGAAAATTCAGCCCCAGCTCTCATGTTTCATCAGCTGCAGCTAAAATGCTTCGGTACAGATGGACAGAGCCCAGATGGCAACTTGGTCTGTGGAATTTGTCTCTGCTCTGGACCATATGCTGCTGAGAAGTAAAAAGGATGCGGAGCTTGCTTTGAAGCTTGGTCTGTGGAGCTCCGCGGGTGGACGGGTGCCACATGGAGCCTCAGACCTTCTCATCTGCATCTGACCAGCCTGTGAACTGAATTCTGGTGACAGGGCAGGGACGTGGTGCTGGCAGTCCCATCAGTGCGTGTTCATGGAGACACAGCTTGTCTCTAGCTGTGTCCCAAGGAGCTGTGGGCATTCACGTTGGGACTTTGGGATGTCAATGCTGAGACAAGGAATGAGGCAGATGGGGGTGTCATCAGGGCATGACATGCTTTTAGGATGGAGTTAGCAGGGTGAGAAAGCTTTGGCAGTTTGGCTGAGGACTTAGCAAGAGCAGGGAGTTGTCTTTGTGGAGAATGTGAGAACTGAGGAAGCATCTTCAGCAACAGCCTTTGTAAGTCTGCAGCTGAGTTTTGTCTCCTCCCTGAAATGCTGCTGCTCTGCATGTAGAAATCAACCATTTTTATGCCTTCCACACTCCCATGACACACTCTGTTGAAGGTGCCAAGCTTTGGATGAGTAACCTTCCCCAACTGTGCATCAGTTTTATCAACACCTGATTAGCCAACCAGCAGAATCAGTGGGAAAGGAGGATGAAAAGGACACTTAGACATGAGTCTAATTGCTAAGACCTGGTTCTCATCCTCAAGGCTGTTGTGCCTAGCTTGGAGTGTGGTGGCAAACTGGGGACAAGGCTGCCTTGCTTCAGCAAAGAGGGGCACTTTTAATGAGCTGCTCACGGAGTCCTCAGATCAGAGGAAGGATCTGGGGATAACAAGATGCACGTGGATGCTTTGCTAGAGGCACAAATGACTGTTGGAGAAAGCATAAGAGAGGGAATAAACTGATTTAATCAAGCTGTGTTTGCTCAGCAAGGTCTGCCATGGCTGATACCTCACCTCCCTCTACCTTTGCTCCTGGGCACAGGGTGCAGCCCATGGCAAACTCCATGAGACTTTCTCCACTGGTGCCATCTCCAGCACACTGCTGCCCTTGCAAAGGGAGTGCAGCAGAGCTGGGTATGCTCCATCCCATTCATCTCTGCCCCATGGGCCCATCTCCCTTCCCCAACCAGGGACCAGCCAAGACCTTCAGAGAGTCCTGTGTGATGCTTGTGCTTCAGAGACATATGTTTTTAAAGGCAGCAGATGTTCAAGAATGCCCTTTGCCATTCTTTCTGGTTTAACCACTGCTCTGGGAGCTTTTCCCTTGCTTATTGCCTTGGAAAGCAGGAGTGTGGTATCAGCCTTCATGGAGATGCACTTTGCTGAGCCCTTTTTTCATCCTTGCCTTGCACCACACAACTTTTTCCCCTTCCCAACTCCTTGGCTTCACCATAGGCACTTGAATCTGAGCATTGAGGGTAGAGCTGGATCCTTCCCCTCCCATTTTCACATCCTCCATCTCACATTTTGGCATGGCTCTGATGGGGAATTAGACAGGAATTTTTTTAGTGCACACACAGGTCTGCATCTCTTTTCCTCAGCATTTGTTTTTCCTAGATATCCACGTGTTTATCCACAGCCATTTCTAAAGTCAGAGATGTTAATTTGGCATCACACGTGGAAAGTTTTAGACATCTGATCAGAATCAGTACAAGCTTCTGGGAGTTGCTTGCCAGCTGAAGGAAAAAGGAAGGGCCAATATTAAAAAAGAACTTTAATAAACATAAGTACTGCAAATATAAACACTTAAACGTGCTATTAACTGTATTTTGAAGGTTCTGGTGCATCACTAAAGTGTGGGGGTGAAAGAGTCAAATAGAGGCAATGAAATACAAACTTTCTGGTTTTTTTTTTCCTTTGAGTGCCTTGAGAGATCCAGGCTTTACCAAGCTGCCTCTCAATCTGCATGTCTGGTTTTTTATCATCTGCAACTTCCTGTATTTGCTCTGGGCCTGTCTCAGGGTCCCTTAAAGTCATTGTAGGGACTGGAGTGATGCTCTGCCCAGCACTCCCTGCTCTGGACCCTGCATGAGCTGCAGGTTGCAGATGGAGCCTCCAGGAGGGTTCAAGCACACAGTTACTCCATCAAATGCCACCAGCTGAGGGCTTGGCAGCTGTTCAGTGACTCCTGCCATACAGGAGTTCAGAAGAGAGGAGGTGAAAGCCTCTGAGCTGGCCCATCCTGCACCTTTAGGTTTAGCCTGGACCAGGTGCCTAAAAAGTGGGACTAGAATCATAGGATGGTTTGGGTGGGAAGGGACCTGTCAAGGTCATCTCATCCAACCCCCTGCAGGGAGCAGGGACATCTGCAGCCAGAGCAGGGTGCTCAGAGCCCCGGCCAACCTCCCCTGGGATGGTTCCAGGGATGGGGCAGTGACCACCTCTCTGGGCAGCCTGGGACAGGGGCTCACCACCCTCAGTGTAATAAACTTCTTCCTTCTCTCTAGTCTGAATCTCCCTCTTGTATTTAAAACCATCCTCCCTTGTCCTGTCACAGCAGACCCTCCTAAAAAGTCTGTCCCCAGCTTTCTGACAGGCCTTTTGAAGTCCTGAAAGGCTGGAGTAAGGTCTCCCCAGAGCCTTCTCTTCTCCAGGCTGAACAAGCCCAATCTCAGCCTGGCCTCAGGGCAGAGGGGTTCCAGCCTCAAATCAGGTTTGTGGCCTCCTCTGGACACACTCCAGCATGTTCAGAAGGGGAGTCTCACATCTGAGGTCACTGCACTGCCACTCACACTGCTTTTAGGAGCAGTGGAGGTAGAACACCTGGATTCAGGTGGCTCCTGCTAGAGAGAGCTTGGACATCCTGTGAGCTCTTTCTTTTTTCTCCTTATATTTTTTTTCCCTTTTTTTTTTCCCCCCTAGGCACTCAGGGTTTGGCATGTCTAGAACTGCAGGTGCAAAGCTTTGGGGAAGTCTGGCTGGTAAAAGGCCATGATTTTTGCAGAGGTGATTTGAGTGTCTTTCCCCTCAGCACGAGGACTTTCCAGATCACAGCAGCTGAACATGCTAAAAGCACAGAGCTCTCCAAATCCCCAGCCAAATTCTCCAGGGACAGCCAGAGCCTGATCCTCTCCTGCATCACCTGCTGAGCGTGGAGCAAAACCTGCCTGTCCCCAGCCCCCACCCTCTCACACCCCCAGCATCCGAGTCCTCCCTCCAGGGCACGTGTCAAAAAGCCACCTTCATTTTCCTGACATGTTTTTCCTGCTCCCAGGGCTGAATTAACACTAAATGAGACCTGGATTCCTTGGTAATTAAGGGCCTTTGCTCCACATCAGTCTGTTGCTGAACATCCTCTTCTATCCCAAGGGAATTTGCCTGTTGCTTCTTCTTCTCCAGCCCCAATGCCCCCAGCTCCCTCCTCTTCTTCCCATCTCCTTGTCCCATTCCCCTGGGATCCAGCCTCATGTTCTCCCCTCCCCTGTCAGCCAGGGCTGTGAGCACAGAGGGCTGATGAGTTTCTTCCACCACTTCCCCTGTTCTTTGAACCAAGGCCAGAAGACACGTTTGTCAGGAATGAGAAAGCAATTTGAAGCCATGTAAATAAAAATAGCCACAACCACCAAATCTAACAGAACAACCCAGGAAAGATTCTTGAGGATTCTTGAGAATGGTCAGAAAAACTTCTCTTCTCTTTTCCCATGAAGCCATGTAAATAAAAATAGCCACAACCACCAAATCTAACAGAACAACCCAGGAAAGATTCTTGGGAATGGTCAGAAAAACTTCTCTTTTTTCCCATGCACATTTTATTGTTTTCCTGCCTTTCCATCTTCCACACTCTCCAACTACCAAAGCTTGAGAAATCTCAGGAAAGGGTTGGCCTGTAGTGGCACAAAGGGAAGTGAAAAACCTCTCCAGAAAGCTCATTTGTGAGAGCAAGCTTCTGCATCCCTGTGCTTTTGCAATTTGTGGTAGGATTAGGGTTTGTCTCCTCCACTTTAGCTCCAGCATCTGTGTTCCTGGCTCCCATGGAGGCACCACTGGCCAGCCCATGCCAAACAGCAGGCCAGAAACTTGACCTTCTCATGAACTTCGGGGCTATTTTCTAGTCTGAGCCCAATTCCTTGCAGGCAGGACTGTCTGGCCAGTGGATTCTGGCCCTTTAGCATGGAAAATGAGCTCTGTCAGCCTGCATGGCTGGGTGGCTTGCCAGCAGTGGCCCCAGCAGCACTTCACAGCCTCCCTGTGCTCCTCCCTGCCTTGTTCAACGACTTGCCTTTGCTCATGTTTGCTTTGCACATGGGTCTGCAACGAGGGGACCTATATTCTGGTCCTTGGGCCAGCTGGCTGACCCCCCAGCTTCCCCACTGCAGCAACCAGCACACTCCTCAACACAACAGAACTTAGTCTACAACTTTTTTTTCCCCTTCATCTTCCTCTTCTTAGAGCTGCTCAGCCTTTCCCTTACACCTCTGATTTCCCCAATTTTCAGTGTAGGGTATGTGGTGATTCTTACCCTCCCCTCCCAGCAGCTGGATCTTCTCTGGCTAAGGTCCAGCTTGCACTGGAGCTAAACCCAGCAACACTCCTGACTCAAATCAATTTTATTATTATCATCTACCCCAGCCTAAGGCAGTTTATACTGATATTACTAATAAGGCATCAAGTTCCAGCACTAAGGCTCTGCATTAAGGACTGTAACTGAGTTTTGTAGCAACCTCTGCTTCATTGCCTGGGTCACCAGCATTTGCCAGGGCTCCCAAATCTTGTCTCACAACCCCCACCATGCAGGTTTCCTCCCATGGTGAGCAGGGACAAGCTTGGTGCTCCCAGGTTGCTTCCATCTCTCTTCTGCATTTTCTGTGTCAAAGGGGGATCTCTGGTTAACCACTTAACCAGAGATCCTAGTAATGAGTTACCCTATTAATGAGCTTTTTTTCCAGTTGCCCTATTAATGAGCCTTTTAATTAGTATCCTCTTTTTGCTAAGTAATTGCTACAGTGTGAGACCCACTTGGGAGATGTAAATGAACTGGAAGGAGGATGTTGTGAGGGAGTGGAGGAGCTGAATGCTGCTGTTAATATCTTCTGAGAGTTAGGAGGGGCAGGGATGGCCCTGGCCAGGCATAGACCTGCTGGGGATCGTGTGGTTTCCCTTGGCCACCTGAAGTGCTGGGGTTAAACCCCCAGCCTTGAATGAGGGTTGGCATAGGGGTGATGTCCACAAGCAGAATCCTCCTGATGGGTTTTCACCCAGGGTCTGGCCAGCCTTGGGTGGGGACTGATGAGGAGATCAGCACCAGGTGCCCCCACCTTCCACATTAACTTGGAGGTGGGGCAAGAAGCCACCTCCATATAGTCTGACTATGCTTATAGTGCAGTTGGGTGACCTGCCCACATAGTTTGTGTGGGGTTCTGGTTATTGAAAGGGCTCCCAACTCTTCATAAGAATTGGAGCTCCCAGGAAGGCAAGGCAAGATGACTGGACTCATCATCTGGGTTCTTCCATCTCCCATGGCATGGTTCTGGATCAGCTCACTCCCTTCTGCACACCCTGGGCTGTGAGTGAATGTTTTGACTTATTCCCCTCTCCAGTGGTCTGGCACGTTGGGTTGTGGGTGTGTGATTTAAGAGTGGAAGGAGGACTTTGGATGCTGGTTTGCCTGTTGATGTAATATCCTTCTTAGCTGGGCAAGTGGTCAGCAGAAGAGCACCATGTCCCTGCTGAGCAGCCCATCTGCTTGCAAAGCCAACAGCTCACGGGTGCATCACTGACCTGGAAAGAGATTGCACGTGAGTGGAGTTGTCTGAGGTGCAAAAGAGGATGTATCTTCCCTGCACTGCTTTAGGCTGAGCCACAGAGGTGAGGATTAGCTGAAGAAGGGATGCTTTGCTCAGCAGGATTGGGCTGAAGTTCTTGCAGGCTCCATGTCCCCTCAGTCAGGGCAGCATGAATATGGATGTTACTGGTGTCACTGGTCTTCGCTGTACCTTTGTGGGGGGAAATTTGGGCAAGGCAGTGAGCAGGCATAGCTCAGGCAGCACACTCAATCCCAGTCCTCACCAGCATCTCCTCTCACTCCCTGGCACAGGCTGCATCTTTCCAGGTCTAACTCTACCAGCCCTACAAGAGTTCATGTGCTGAGCTGCCTCCTGCCCTTGAGCTGAGCAAATCCTGCTTGCAGGGAGCTGCTCAGCACCCCTGGCTCAGGGCTTGGCAGGTCCAAGGCATGAATTCCCTCAGCGTGGCTGTTCTGCCAAGCTAGGAAAGCAGCAGCCTGTCCCTTCTGGGAAGTGGCTGAGCAAAACTCAGCCAAAGCTGCTTTCTGTCTGGAAGAGGAGGATGTGCCCAAAGGGGCTGCTCTGGGGAGGAAGAGTCTTTGTGCTGGGCAGGAGGGAGATGTTAGACTTCAGGCAGCAGATACTGGGTAAAGATAATCTATGATGCAAGCAGGATGAGGCTGTGGGCAAATGAGCAGCAGGCTCTTGGCACTGGCCTCTGTGGGGTCTCAGCAGAGATTCTGGCCACAGCCTTCAATGTCCACTATGCACCTTCATCAAAAGGGACAGCAAGAAGAGTCTGATGGACTGAATTCTACCAAGGCTGGCTCCCTTCCCAGGCTTACCTGGGTGTTTTGTGGGCACTGCTGTATCATTGCAGCTTTGCTATGGCTCCTTCTGAGGGCTCAGCCCTGCTCCCCCTGTGTGTGAGGTGCAGCCACCCCTGCTCCAGGGGGGCTGGGCTCTGGGATGGGGGGAGTCCCCTGGCAGCACTGGGCTCACCAAGTTGAGTACCCTGGCAGGCCCCAGACTGCTCTGGCAGCCTGCTAAAATTTGCAAGCCAAAGCAGAAAGAAGGGTCTGAAACCCCCCTGGAGAGCTGGGGTTGGCAGTGCTGCTGCAGGTAAAGATCTGTTTGGGAAACTTCCAGCTTAGCTGAATTCTGCTGATGCACAATAAATGAGGCTCTTTGTAGCAGCACTGCTCAAAGCTCCCAGCTCTAAGAGCACATTTCCCCCAGCACCAGGACCAGTGTTTCCTTTGTCAATACAGCAGGTTCCTCGTGAATCCACATCTCACCCCTCTCCTGGAGGTGGCATCCATGTGGCCATCAGCCCTGCTGCTGTTGCTGCCTTTTATCCCCTGCATCCCTGACCACAAGTCAAAGCTCACAAGTGATGCTTTGTCTTGGAGCTAGAGGAAAAAAAACCCAACCCTGTGCTCTAACACACAAAAGAAAAAAAACCTCATCTCACCCCTTGTGTTTTTCCTGGAAATGTCACTGCCCTTAATGCATCAAATAATTAGAATCACTTCTCCCCCTTTGTTTGCTTTGGCCCTTGCAGCTCATGTCAAACATGCCAACATAAACCTGTGTGCACCACAGGAATTTTGGGCACAGTCTATTCAGCAGTGCTGGGCTCAGGGGGTAGAATGACTCTGAAAAGGCATCACCTTGGCTCTGCTCTGTGGGTCTGAGCAGCTACAGGCAGAGTTGGTCACTGCCCTGCAGAGGAGCTGGGAGTTTGCTGGAGAGTGTCCTCTTCCAGCACAAGACTTGACTGCAGATGGAGCATCCACTTCCAGGGGCCCTCCTCTAAGAAAACTCTTGGCCCTGGGATCAGGGAGGGGAAAATCAGGAAAGGAGTTTATATGTGTGGGAGATTTCAGCTGGAGAAGGATGAGGAGCATGTGCTCAGCCTGGAGCTGGCAGAGATGTGGGGCAGTGGTGGGGTGTACCCAGCAAACAGCAGCTCCTGCTCCCCTTCACCTGCACAGATGCTGCTGCTGCCTTTCTTTTGACTCTCTTCCCCCATGCACAGGGCAGAGCAGAGTTTGGGATATGCAGGGCCAGGCAGTGGCATGTGGGGGTGCAGGGCCCATGGGAAGGTCCCTGATGCTGAATGCTGGGGAGGAGAAGGAGCAGCTGATGCCCACTTTGATGCCAGAATTGTCAGCCCCAAATGGAAGGTCTGAGCATGATGCTGGTGGTTCAGATGAATGGATATCTCCCTGGCTTGCTGATGGGACACTGAAAGGATTGCTTTGTAATGAGGAGTGTGGAGGAAATCCCTTCTCCTCTGGGCACCATGGAGGTGATGTGGGAGAACAAGTCCCTTCCAAGTGCTGGCAAATCATCTCTCCTGGGTGAGGTGGGTGTCCCAGCACAAATACAGGTGCAGAGGAGTTGTTCAGCACCTCCTTGGCACTTGATGTGCCATCTGTACCGATCTGGATGGACAGACAGACAGCAGAGCCAGCCTCAGACCCAGGGAGGAGCAGATGAGGGCAGCAGCACAGACCCTGCACGCTCAGCTCTTGCTGCTGCCTGCTCCCAACTCTGATGGCAGGTAAAATATATGTCAACAGGTTGTTAAAGTAACATAGTGAGGGTTGGCTGTGCTGTAGGTATAAACCCCTTTCAGGTTTGCTAAATTTCAGCAAGTATGTTTTCAATAATTGGCTAAGATTTTTAAGAAATGAATAAAACCTAAGCTATTAAATCTAGTCCTCCTTTTATTATAAGATATTTACTGCATGCTCAGAAGCATATGTCTTTAATATCTGAAGCAAAAGGAAGTCATATAAAAGGGATCTCTTCTAAAATTTGATTACATGTAGTCAGAATCACAATTATTAGCTATCATCAGCCATACACTAATGAAATAAAGAAACCCTCTCATTAGTAACTTTACAACGAGACATGGTTAGGAAATAAAGACAAAGAAGAGAACTTCCCTCATAACAATGGGAGATTTCAAAGACAGAAGAAGGATCAAACATGCTGACATGTGTCTACATCTTTGAGGAGATTTATAGACAAAGCCAACTGATGGATTTCTTAGGGTGCTGTGCAAACAGCTTTGGAAGCCAGTCTTGCTCCTGATTCCTGGGGATTATATTCTCTTGAAAAAGTAAAATTAGGAAACTACCTTGCTGCTGTTGTCACAGAGATAGACTGATGTGGGTTTGGAGAATTGCATTCACTTGCAGGTTTATTTGCACAGAGGTACTGACACTGCCTTCTTTCCAGGGCAGGAATAATAGTCTAAATTCTTGGTGAGAAGAGCCACGTGATTTTCAAAAGATTTTTGTCCAAGAACACAATCAGCTGAGGTCAGTCCTGCTCTCAGAGACCTGAGCAAAGCTTTTAAATATTACTCAGGGAGTTGTTTTATATAAGAGGGAAGAACCTGGCCCTAGCTGTGTATCTCCTCTTAATGATCCCCCCAGCACTTTGTGGATCTTTGCTCTTCCTCCTTGCTGCACCACCTTGAAACATATGCAGAAAATTAAAGCTGAAAATAGGCCATCCTTTTCTTACAGTCAGTCTAATTAAGCCTTGGAACAGGTTCCCCAGGGATATAAGGCAGCCTCGATTGCTTGGAGAATTTAAATCAAGCCTGAGGTGGAGATGCTTGCACAGAGCTGGGTCCTGTGTCCTGTGCCTGCTCGTTTGGGGCTGAAGCACCAGCTCTTTCTCTTCAATGGAGCAACACCGAGTAGCCCAAATAGTCAGAGAGCCCTGGCCAGCTGCAGAAAATAGTTTAGGAAAGAGCCATGACCCCCTAAATCAAGCATAAAGCTCCACGCTGAGGAAATCTGTTGAGATGAAGGACAAAAGCAGCCCCCCAGGGAAGCTCCCCAGTGCCCTGGCTGCCACAGGCTCCTCTCCAGCAGCTCCCGTTGGCACTGCTGCCTTCTCACCACTGCCTTTGTGGGAAGTGTGTGTGCATTTCAAATCCCCACCTTAGAACAGAAGGAGAAAACACCTGATGATCTTCCCTGCTTCCCATTCCAAGGCTGTCAGCACCCAGAGTCTCTGAGCAGAGCGTGGTGCCCGTGGGTGCCACACAGCTCCCCAGGTTTCAGCGTGGCTGTCACCAGCTGAGACTCTGTCCACACCAATTTTGCTTTCTTATTTGGTTTCTAAGCTGGTGCTTGAGCTTTTTTGGCTCACAGACAGATTTTTTTCCCTTCCAAGATTTCAGTGTTGGAGGACTGCTTCCCTAATCCCCAATAGTTTAAGATTATCTCCAGCCAACTATTAATCAAAATCAGAATCTAGCACTGTTTGCTTGTGCTGTTGCACTTGAGGACTTAAAAAAAATCTTTTATTCTGGAGAAACACAGTTGGTAGGTTTTTAATTTGCCTCTGGTTCCTTTAGCATCAACCCCTCAGACACAGAACAGCCACATTCAGTCCTTAACATCATACCAGGATGCCACACGGGCCAAGGCATGGTTTAAAACCACTGGTAAAACGAGCAAACAGCAATTCAAGAAATGCTTAAAATAAGCTAGAAAACAGCAAAGAAACTCTCTTGTTTCCCCCTTCCACAGTATGCTCCTCTGAGTGCAGCAGAATGAATTGCCTTTTAAAAACCTGGCATATTGATAGGCGATTAGCCCGTGCAGTGACACACCTTACAGAGTAAGATGGATTTTTACAGCCCCTTCCATATGCCCTGTTTCCAAAAGCCTTCACAGAGAAGTGAGTTAGATGCCACCAAGTTTTTAGGGTCACTAGCTGCAACGGCCCCTTCTGCTTCCATAGCAAAGTGTTTCAAGCCCAGCTGGCATATTGCAAAAGAGGAGTCCCACAGGAGCACAAGTCACAGGAATCTGCTCACAGGAGAGTCTGGCTCCACCACCAACCTGGGAGCAAATTCCAAGGCTTGTGCCTGGGGTAAAGACTTTTCCTGTTTCCCATCCTGTGTTTTGTAGCTGAATCAGTTCTTAACACCAGCACGCTGTCGTGGCAGCACCCAGGGACTTGGCACTTGGGTAGCTGCTGTAATAATTTGTTTGGGTGCACGAGATGCTGAGAGGTGCTCTCTGAACACTGTAGCTTTGGGAAATGTTTAAAATGCCATCAAAATTGCTAATGAAAACAAGCATCCCTCCTCCCATGCCAGCACCTTACGGGGACTGCCTGGCACCGAGCACACTTCGAACTCCCATCCATCTCAAATCCTCAGCTGGGAATTCCTGCTCTGGGGGACTCTGGAAGAAATCCAGCTGGATCCAACCTCTTCAGATCCACTGCAGACTCTACAACGAGGGATTTTTTTTCCCCAGTCACAGAGTCTTTTGATGGGGCTTACATCAGCTCAAGCTGCCTCTCTATTTTAGCATCTCTCTGGGCTAAAAAGAAATCCCACTTCCCACAGCAACACAAAGCAGGGAAAGCAGTGCTGCTTTGTCATATCTAATTTCAGGCAGCTCTTTTCCTTAAGCTGGTCGTGAGCGAGCGAGGATAATGTAACACATAATTTGTTTCAGAAATGATTCTCCCATGCTGAGCCCTGCTCCACTGCTGTCTGAGGCACTTTGCTCAATAGATTACAGCACAATGCCAGCTCTGCCTGGCAGGCTACCCGGGAGCTGCAGCCACAAAACTGGATGTGATTTGCATTTGTCCTGCTCATTCTGAGAGCTGTCACAGGGGAAGGAGCCTGCTCTCGAGCTGGCACTCGATAGCTGCTGAGGAATCCCATGTTATCACTCCTGTCATCTTCCAAGCTGTGTGTTCCAGGGAGGAGGAAAGCTGCCAGGTGGCTCTGTGAGCCAGTAGGTATTCTTGGAGACACAAACCTGAACCTGGTTCCAAAGCTGTCGTTGAAGCTTTCCTTGGGTTTTATTTCCTTGAGAATTGGATGCTCCTCTCCCTCTTTCAGCTCCCAAAGCTGCAGCCTGGGTCAGACCAGCTGTGTCCTCCACTTCAAACCTGGGACTGAATCCAGAGCTCAGCAAAGCCAGAGGACCAGCTCCCGTTGTCACCAGTGTTTTCTACATCAGGCCCAAAGAGGATTCTGACCAGGGTCTGTGGCACATGCCCTCTGCTCAGCCATGCCCAGGAGTGCCCATGCCCAGAGCCCTGCTGCCAGCCCTTGCCTCAGCCTTGCTTTGAAGGCAAAATGTGCTTGGACCTTCTGCTGGGCAAGTTTTACCAAGGTTTGACAAGAAACCTTGCTGAAAAAGGAAAGTTCTGATAAAATTGTTATATAATAACCATGAGGGGCTCAATTTATAAATGCACTGTCTGATGGAATAATTCTGCTTCCTCTCCTTACCAGCCAGCAATGATCCTCACTTGAGCTACTTATTTAGCTGCTCCTCAACTGAAATGAACAGGAACAACATTTGCTTGCTAAAGGATAAAATGGAAATCTTGTCTTTGCTGAGGAAGCACCAGAAGAACACCAGCTCTGGCTTCAACCTCAACTTCCAAGCAGCACCATGACCTAGGCACAGGCTTTGGAGGCTTTTAACTACAGCAGAGACACAAACATCCTGCCTAAAAATGAGGTTTCCTAAAGCTGAGGAGCAGTTTTGAGCAGAAAAGTCATCTGCAAAAGTCTCCTGTTACCTTCCTTGTGCAGTTTTGGGTATTTAAACAGTGATTTTAACAGATCACGCCAAGTCTACGTGTGCTCCCTCCTCTCACATCAGACCAGCCACTTGCACACTGGCATCTATTTTAAAACAAAAGCCTTCAAGAAAGATGGGTACATCACATTTTTCTCCACAGTGCTTTCTTCACCAGAACCTGCCACTATTTGGGAAGTGAAGAAGCAGCAGCTTAACAAGGGAACAGTTGGAGAAAGAAAAACGTGATCACTGAAACTCTGATTCAAACCAATAGCACCACAAGGTCCCCTCCAAATGCTGAAGCTAGTCTAAGACACAGTGCTCTTAAAGATTATGATATTAAAGTTTAATTTCTTCTTTGAGAAGGCTGGTTTTGTTGTAAATGGAATGGTCCTGTTGAAATGGGTGGGTTTGGAAGATCAGCTGTGTGATAAAGGGTGCCAAGCAATGATGCAGGACTGGGAATTTTGCATACATGGATCAACAGCTGGAGGCCTTTGGGGCCAGGAGCCCACTACAGGTCCTCTGAGATCCACCAGCCCCTCTTAAACCTCTCTTGGAATACCCTGTGCTGCAGAGCCCTGCACAAATATCTGTCCATATATACACGGGTGCATATTTGGCCAGGATGTATGAACTCTGCAATGGGCTTTGGACACAAGTCTGTGTGATTTTTGCTGATAGATCAAGGGAATAGAATTAATTAACAACAGAAAATGTTCCTCTGCCTGCCCTCTGAGTGTGCCAGTTTTCCTCCCCATGTGTTCCTGGGTGGTATGTGAGTATCCCCTGCTCCCTTCAGCCAGCCCTGAGCCAGGGGCATGGGCTCAATGCTGTGCTGTGAGCAGGGTCCTGTTCACCATCTGTACCTCCTCTGCTCTGCTGGGCTGCTTTGCTGAGGGAAGTTCTTCATCTGCAGGTGACCCATCTGTTCATCTCCTTTAGGAAGGGAAATTGGAGGGTTCCTTGTGGAATCAGAGTCCTGCATGTGCATGGTCTGAGAGAGCTGCTGAACCAAAATGAGATGGGAGTGAGATAAGGAGTGGTAGAAAAGAGCCAGTCCCTCGTTTGCAGCCAAACGACCCAGGCACGGAGCAATTAAACAGCTTGACAAAGGTCATGCAAAGAACATGTGGCAGAGCTGAGATGAAATCCAGATCCAAGCCTTTAGCCACGAGGCTGCTCTCCGGTGTGTGCTGCTACAGCACAAATTGTAATTGCTCCAGAGCTTTGTCCTGTTTCCAAATTAAAGTATGAAAGCTTGTGGGTGACCTTCATGCCCCAGGCTTGGAGAGGACACCTGCATGCCCTTACAAAAGCAAACAGCAGAGGTGCTGGCCTCCGTTTTCCAGGGTGACACCTCTGGGCTCTCCAGACTGAGCTCCAGCAGGAAAGGTCCAGAGGTTTGTACTGCAGGAGGGTGCTGTGGGGGGGATGGAGGAGTGTGTGACCATCACAGAACTTGCAGAGCAGGAGGTGCAGCCCAAAGGTGCCAGGGAGGCTCTGAACCCTTCTCTGAGGACATGCTCCACCTTCACATCTCACCTACGTCAGAATTACCTCATGTTCATAACTCCAGGAATTTCCAGCCAGCATGGCCAAGCCTTTAGCTGCTAAATTAAAGTTTCTACCTCTCCCCAAAGAGTTATTTTCCCTCCATTCTTTTTTTATTAATAAATTAATAATAAAGTTTTGTGCTGGAGATACACAGTGGGTTCAGCTTCAGGCGTGGCAGAGTGGAACAAGTCTAAACCTCAGCTTGTTCATAAGCACATCTGTCTGCAGGGCTTGGGTACCAGGCATCAAATCCTCCACTGAGCACTTGCCAGAGCAACTGGAAGGTATGAGGGATGTTTTTACAGGAAAGAAGCCTCTTTCCTTCTGCCCACACCGTGGCACAGCTTGTCCAGCCAGGCAGCCAAGCTCTGCTCCACGTTGGGGGCTGATCCCTGCCACCCTGGGCTTGCTGGTGAGTGGTCCCTTCATCTCTTAAAACTGGGATTTCTTCAGTATAGATCTACAAAATACTTAAAGCCTGATGTACCCAGGGCAGGAGGGTTCTTGGGTTCTGAAGCACTCATCAGTGAGCTTTGCTTTGTGACAGAGACCTGCTCTGCAGTAAGTCCCATGTCACATCTCCAGAAGCAAACCCAGTCCATCCCCTCTGTGACAGCCCAAGCTGGGCAGAAGCAAGGCAAGGCTTTTGTGGGCAACCCTACAAAAATGTTTTTGGAGACCAAGATCTCACCCCATCTTCTCTATGGGAGGAGATATGAAGAGTTGCTTCTTATACAGTCTTTTTTTAGCCACCAATGATCAAATTCTAACACTGTTCCTGAACAATAGCTTCAGGGTTTGACTTAATTGCATTGACAGTTAGATCAACATCTATTCTCTTTTCTCATTGTCAGCCCTGGGAGGAGAAGCAGGCACCAGAAATGGGGTTGTGGTGGCAGGAAATTTCAGATGCAGGCACCGAGCAGCAGGTCAGGGCAGGTCAAACTAAGGGGGAGTGGGTAGGCTCCACCTCCAGGCTCATGCTTTCCACACCTTACTATGACAAGGTTTTGCTGCTGGTTTCCACACACTAACCTAGAAAAACCAGCTGGGACTCAAGGCAAGTGCAAGGTGGGCTCAGGGTGGTTATTAAACCACAGACTCATAGAATGGTTTGGGTTGGAAGTGACCTTAAAGATCATCTAGTTCCAACCCCCCTGCCATGGTCAAGGACACTCCCCACTAGACCAGGTTGCTCAAAGCCCCATCCAAGCTGGTCTTGAACACCTCCAGGGATGGAGCATCCACAGCTTCCCTGGGCAACCTGTCACAGTGTCTCTCCACTCCCACGGTGAAGAAATTCTTCCTTACATCTAATCTAAATCTCCCCTCTGCCAGTTTGAACCCATTACCCCTCATCTTATCATTACAACCCCTTGCACAGATCCTTCCCCAGCCTTCTTGTAGACCCCTTTCAGATGCTGGAAGGCCCAGAACCTTCTCTTCTCCAGGCTGAACAACCCCAGCTCTCTCAGTCTGTCCTGTATTCACTGCGTTGGTGAGCTAAACACACTGCCAGACAATAAACAGGGGTGGCCCATGAACACCCCAGAGCCCTGCAGATGTTATCATCCTCCACGTGGGCAAACGTCCATTAGGGCAGGACACAAACAAATCATCCTGCTCTGACCACGTCCCTGGTTTCTGTTGGGACCTGAGCTCCAATGCCAAGGGACATCATGCTGTTGTAAATGCAAAGGGAAAATTGCTCAGCCTGCAGTTTGTTGGTTCCTCACAACTCACACAGGGTTTTAGCCATTAAGCCAAGACCTGGATTTGTAATCACCACACAAATCACCAACTGGACATTGATTTATGGTGGTGCCTTTCCCCCAGCCCTTTGGTGCTGGACAAGAACTGGAAGCTGACTACACAGAAGGGTTTTTTTGGCGTTCTGAGGTGCAGCCACCTCTGGAGGGTGGCAGGGATTTAATGAAACCCAGTGAAATGGCTGGATGCTGAAACATGGCAGCTGGGAAGGGATGAGAAACACAAAGGAACAGAAACTCCTCAAACCTGTAAAGCTGTGACATGAGAGCAGCTACAGAGCTGCTACCCCCTGAAATGTCAGTGTGTGATGAATTATGATGCTAGGGAAGAGAGGTTGCTGGAAATCAAACCCAATTCTTCATTCATTTCCACAGATGTGGGAGTTCCTGACATCCCTGACACCTCTGCTGTCCCTGGCAGCACAGCAGAGCTGGGGTGGGAGCAGCTCCTTCTTGTTTCCCATCAGGAGATCTGCAGCAGAGCATCTTGTTAGCTCCAGGGTCACATCCCACAGCACGTTACCCTGTGCTGCTGGCACAGGTCAGGGCTCTGCACAGGGCTGCTCTCTCCTCTCTTGCTGTGCCCTGCTCTGGAAGGGCACTCGGCCAGGTTTTTACCTCTGCCAAGGGAGAAGGGCTGGAGGACAGGAGGGAAAAGTTCCTAGGAAACACCTTGGAATAGCCAAGCTTAGGAAAACAGCAGCAGGAGGTTGGAGTTTCCCCTTATGACCAGCTGAGCCCAGGTCTGGGTGATGGAGCAAAGCAGGAGTGGGCTTTATTAGAAGCCCTTAGGTAGCCCCCTCCCCTTTTACTTCCCTGGGGTGGTGCTGTGCTGGAGGAGAGCTACACCAGGACATCCCAGGTAAGAGCTTCCTCTGGGCCCTGCTGCTGTGAAGCTGCTGAAGAACATCAGTCCCTTCCAGAGGCTGATCCTGAGCAAGTGCTGAAGGTGGGAAATGCTCTCTGGGAACTCCTGTGCAAAGTGCTCCCCACTGCCTGGTGGGGTCTGGGGGACCTGGGGACCAGCTCCTGGCACAGAGGATGCTGCAGGCAGCTCTGCCTGAGGAGGGGTCCCCACCTGGGAACAGAGGCAAGGGCAGAAGTTTCTTTCTTACAGAGATTTTTGCACTTGATCTAAAAAAGCCTGTCTGCTTTTGATGTGGCCCAGGTTGAATATTGTGGGTAACAACAGGCTAAAACTCCAGAGTGATCCTCTAGAAGCAGCTGGTTGAATATTACAGCTTAGGGCAAGTCTGCTGGTGGGTGATCTAGAAATTACAGACACGTCCCCCACAAATACCTACCCTGGGAGGGATGTTAAGGGGGGAGAGAAGTACTTTTCATGTGTGTTCTTAGTATAAAACAAGAGACATTAATTTCAGTGCACTGGTGTGGAGGCAGTATCTGGATTACAGCAGCACCCCAGCAATAGGCTGGTTTGTTCTTTAGCACAGAATGCAAAAATACAAAGCTAAAAGCACTCCCTTCTCCTAAAATCTTGTAACTCAAGGGGCTGAGGACACTCCCCAGGGCACAGTGGCTTTTGGGGAGGTGCATTTCTTCTGACCTTGCTCAGAGAACACAGGTTGCTGTTAGCTGGGAAACATTAACTTCTGCTGAAGGAGGCTTTAATTAGAGGACAAGAGCTATTCCTGCAAATGAGAAGTAGCTTTAGAGATGCAGTAATGAACTTTCTAATGACTGGAGTGTCCTTTTTTTTAGTTTTTATTTTTTTCCTTTGCCTCATATTGATAGGGAAGGAGACAAAGTTTCTTGGTTTGTGATATTTATTGCTCACAGCTTGGTTGGGTTCACTTGAACCTGAATGTCAAAGCCACATGAAAGTCAATGGGTGTCAATTCACTTAAATTGAAACCAAATGACAACTGGCTGGGATGTCTGGGAAGGGAAACCATGGAGCTGTGTGTGCTTCCCTTGGGAGCCAAGGGGAAAATGATGATGTGTTTGTCAATGGGAAAACTCTCAGTCACTCCTGGGAGCAAAATCAGATTTCTAGTCAGCACATAGATACAACCCTGTGCTTGTAAGCTTGTATGGGAATGAGGACCTAAAATAATGAAAATCTGTGGTTAGCCTCAACCTGAAAGCTGGTGCAGGTTGTTCAGGTCCAGCTGAGCCCTGGAGGAGCAGCTCAGGAGGGGAGGAGACAGATTTCAGCCCAAACAATTAAATAATAATTTCTGACATAACCACAGAATAACATCCCAGGGACTGGAGGCACAGTGCCTTCTTCCTCACTAATTAAGGATAATCCAAAATTATCGTCTCTAATTATTTGCAGAGAAGAGTTTAGCAGCTGTAACATGCTGCAGTGACTGAGGATGAAAGATTCCTGAAGCCCCAGGAAGATGTGAGCTGGTATCCCCTTGCAGGGTCACCAACAGCAAAGATCTTTATGAGCAGTGGGGATGTGTAGCTCTGAATCAATGAGGAGGAGGATTGGGGTGCCTGCAACCTTGGGGTGTTGTCCTGCAGCCCTGGTGCTGGGATGACCTAAAGGATTGGTTTGTTTTCTTCTCAAGTGTCTCTTGTGTCCCCAATCAATGGGGTTTAATTTCAGTGATTAGCAATAATTGCCAGCTTCTCCTTGAAGAGGAGCAGAGTTCTGGAGACTGCAAAGCTGATAGCTGCAGGGTTCTCCCCAAATGTTTGGTAGATGTCTTCATGTGCTTCCATTTACACGCAGGGGAGAACCACTCGTGCTGCTTGTGCACTAGTGCAAGGGTCACACTGGCTGCACCAATGCAGAAATCCTTGTGCTTGACAAAGGAGAAGTTTCTCCTCTTCCCCCAGATCCAAGCCAAAGCTGTTCTCTTCTACTCAGTAGTTCTGACCCCACGTCACTTTGCAGACTGCAAGTCAAAGCTGGCTTTGAAGGGACAAAAAAAAAGGTGAGCTAGGGGTTTTCTGACCTCTGAGGGGTCTTCCCAATGTATGAACCAGCCCAGGGAGGTGTCTGGGTGTCTGCTGGAGAACCAAGGAGCTGGGGATGGTGGGATCAGCACTGCCCTGTGCAAAGGATGTCAGCAAAAGTATTAGTGAAAGGAACTAGGGTGACATTACTTGTAGTCTGACTTTTGTTTGCCAAACAGGCTTCTTGAAAATGGTGCTGAAAGCCTGGGGAAATGAACTGAGAAATCATGGAGGGAAATGGGAAGCTGGTGGAAAATGTGCAGTTTAAAGGCACTTTCTGCAGTACTGCTAAAGAGGTGGAGATTGAGCTCTTGTATCAGGTAGAGCTGCTGCTTGTCAGGAGGATCTGTGGCTGCTGTGCCAGGGCTAGCAGGGCTTCCCTGTGCCTGCAGAAGTCAAATCCCCTGGGGCTCTGCTGGACCTGCTGCCCTGGTAAAGTCCTGCTGGGCTCTGGCCACCTCCACCCAACTCGCTGGAGTTTTAGGTCTGGCAGCAGTTTGGGGTTGTTTTTGGTGTGTGTGCAGAGCCAGGCTTTGTGCCCAGATCAGGGTGGCCTCTTGTGTGCACAAGGACGTGGAAGAAGTGTTAGAGAAGCAAGGGTGACACTCGAGCTGGGGGTTGTCACTGGTGCAGGACAGCTGGGCAGAGGGAAGTGTTCTCCTTGCCCAGGAGCAGGGAGGAGAGGGGAGAGGAAGGGCTGCTTTTGATCCAAACCTTTATTCAGGATACAGTCTTGCCCCTTTGAGCTTCTGCCTGTCTCTGCTTCCAATCTCCTGTAAAATGAGAATTGCAGATTTTTGCTTTTCTTTTCATGGGGCTAATGGCTTTTTCAAACAAGGGCTTTGGGATCAGGGCTTGACTCATGAAGTGTCCCTGAAGCCACACGCTGCAGCTCGTGTCAGGCACAGTTCCCCTCACCCAGCCAGGCTCCTCCACTGCCCTGGATATCCCCTGGGACATCCCCTCCCCTCCTGGCTCTATGGGTTGCTGATAGCCCCATGGCTCTCGAGCTCATACTTTCCTACTGAGCAGCTTCACAGTCAGTCTTCATTAACCATTGCCAATCTTGCAGAGCTTCTTACTCTGATTTCATGCTGAAATAATTCTTTAACCTCTTCCAGAATCATGTGAGCTTCCTATAAGTTATTTGGCACCTCCATATCATAATTTAAGAAAGAGGTGGGGGGAGAGACCTTCACCTCAATGCAGCAAGCTGCCTCCTCAAGGCACATATGCTGCACAGGAGACCAGACTGATGCATTCATTTTGGAGCCAAGACCTGGGGATGCTCATG
>NW_008587445.1:4577-16720 GCF_000691845.1 Merops nubicus | reverse complement strand
GAGAGGACTTAAAGTGCTCCCAAATAATTTCCTGCCCAGGACAAGCCGTGAGCCATCACCCTGCTGTAGGGAAGGAGGCACATGTGCCTTCTAATTTAGGAAAAAAGAAGGAAAAAGTATGAGGAGGGTTTTGAGAAGCCATTTATAGTTCCCATCACAGCTTGCATAAGTGTCACCTTGTTGAGTCTTGCCAAGAGAGACAACAGTGTCTGTAGCTGAGAGCAAAAAACCCACGGGGGCAGCTCCTCAGCTCCTGGGGCTGGTTCCCAGCCCCATCTGTTTGACATCTCTGAAGCTGCTGAGAACATGGACCTGGACCTCTGTTCTCCCAGTGTCAGCTCTTTCCACTGTCTGGGGGGGCTTTGGGGGGAGGTGTCCTCCCTCCCCAGAAGGAGACAAGTGGAAGGAGCAACAACAGTCACTCTTAGCCCCTGCCAGCTAAATGGAAGAACTAATCAATCTGTCTTGCTCTGCTTGTTTAATGTTCCTCTTCTGCAGAGAAGTGAGACAGTTACTTACACTTTCCAATATGCTGGGACAGTCTTTTGGCCTCAAAATGCTCCAGAATAATGAAAAAGTCTATTTACAGTAGCAAAAGCTCAGCCTGTTACCTCCTGGGATTAATTTATTACACTGGGATTTCTGAGAAGACTGGTTTCTGTCTCAAAAATAAGAGTGTTTTGGCAGCTCTTTACTAATGCCAGGTATTAAGTTTTCACAGAGGTACCATGTGATTTATTTCTTAGAGATTTGTGGGACCTTTATTGAGGGGGAAAGGGGAAAAAAAACCTCTGTTCAGTGATGGCAGGAGTGGCAGAGCTGCTCTTGGGCTGCAGATGCACCCACAGGAGCTCAGGGCCCTGCAGCTGGGGCTGGAAGCACTTGCAGAAGGGTGAGGGTATGGCCCAGCTGCCCAAATTCTCTGTGCTGGTATTATCAACCTGATGGTGAAGATCTTGACCCAGCAAGCAAGCAAATGCAGCCCCAGCCCTGGGCCTGAAGCCAGTGTAGCCACAGCAATCCCCTCTCTTTGCTTGGCTTGATGGCTGGCCAGCCTTTCTGGGAGCAGCTCCTGGGCCACTCTCCTCAGTTTGAAACCCTATTTCAATTTATAGCTTTGGAAGCTGCTGGTTTTTCATGTTTCACTGGGAAGGTGATGTTTTTGTAGGGCTGGTTGCTCCTCCAAAATGTTCTGCTGCTTGCAGTCCTGCACATCTGGGTGTGCAGAGAAACAGCTGCCACAGCCCTGGCCAGGGAAGCTGCTTTAGGAGCAGCAGGACCCTCGAGCTGGGGATGGTGTTGGGAACATCCCAGGAGGTGGTGGAGCTGTTGTGTTGAGGTGGTTGGAGCCTGTGCAATACCAGGGATGGGCTTTGCACAAGGGTGCCTGACATTTCAGAGGGTGACAAGGACAGCACTGAGTCCTGTCTCTGGGACTGGCTGAGCTTGTCCCTTTTGGAAGCTGCTGTTCTTACTACAGCTATTGTTTTGCTGCTGTTTGACTTTGGAGGAGGGCTGGGGGAAGATCTGGCACTCAGCACATGTCCATGCTCAGTGTAGCATCGAGCCCTGACCTGTGGGATAGTTCTGCTGCAGTTTGGTGTCTGGAGCAGTGCTGTAAGGCAGGGAGGTGTCAGGGTGGAGTGCAACCCCCTGCCCAGCCCACACACTGCTGCAGCCCCAGAAAGCTTCAGCACAGCCCGAGCGTGGCAACGTTTCCTAAAATAGATGCATCCCTGCCACATTTTGTCAAAAACAAGTAAACCCAACCAACCACTACACTGCAAGGAGCACAACAGACATGTGCTTTATTCTCTTCTGACACTCCTCTCATCCTGGATGCAGATTATGGCCTTTCCCAGCCTTGGCTCAGCAGCTTTCTCCCTCCACACACGTGTCGTTTTGCTGGTGGGTTTACCTTCTCCAAGCTGAAATTGGCCTTGGAGCTTCTGCTGCAGCTTTGATTCACAAAACTCCAGGCTCACGTTGCTGGAGGCAGTGAGGCAAACAAAAGCCCAGAAGAAATAGAAAAGCCAGCTGTGCTGGTGCAGTCAAAGCACTGAGGGTTTGCTCTCCCAGGTCACAACTGGGATTTCACTCCTCTGTCGTGATGCCAGTTGTTGGTACATCAGTCCCCGGGCTGCCCAAAGGGGGTTATGAGTTTCTTCCTTGCAGCCTATAGATCCTGGAGGAGGACAGCTGGTTTTCCATGACTGAGAAACCCTCTGGATCCCAGCGGGTCCCTAAACTTCATTATGCCTGAGGCTGACCAGCTCATAAATTTCACATTTCATTAAAACGGTCGCTCTTGTTTTAAACCAACATCCCAGCTGTTCCCTGTGTCCATCTCAGGTCTAACAAGAGGAAAAAGTAAAGCTTGTCCAACAGCCTCGAGGACTGTAGCTTTTTCCATACGATATCTTCTCCTGTGTTGAAGGGCTGGTAGACTCATTATGATGTCTTCTAGCTGCAAGATGTGTTTGGCAAGTATAAATCCCTTTTTTTTTCATTTCTTGCGTCAAAAGAAAGCCATGGTATGTGTGAGAAATGCAAATAGCTGGGATAATTTTGGAATTCAGCAGCTCAGATCGTGGCCTGTGTCCCACAGAGTTGGGGTTGAGCCTTGGCCCTGGTTCTTCACGCTGGGTGTGTTGTCAGCTGGGGCTGCACTGTTGTCCAACCTCTGGGCAGGGTAAGTGATGAACATGGAAAGCCAGAAGTAATTCAGCTCTTAGGAGGAGGCTGATATACTCTGCTGGGTTTTTTTTTACTTGCAGTAGATTTATTTTCAGTTAACCCTATCAAATATCCTAAAAAATGTTCAGGTTTAACTCTTCCCTGGATGTGGAAAAGAAATGCTTACACATTTGCAGATTTGTCTATGAGAACTGAGGTAACCTGAGTTTCCAAATCTACATGCAGGGTTTGAGCAGGCTCAGGAGAGAAACATTTGATGGCACTTGCCTCTCCTTTCCACCTTTCCCTGGGGTCTGGCAGCAGTCTCCTGCCTCACCTCTGGAAACCAAGGTTTTCCATAGGAGTTCCAGTTTATGCAGGTAAATCCTCTGAGCTGATGACAGAGTCATGAGGCAAGACCATGACACAGGGGTAAGAAACTTTGATTTACCTCAAGGTCTAGGGCAGTAATAGTTGGCATGGGGAGGTTGTACCACTGGCACAGATGTGTTTATGAACTGGATACTCCTCCTAAAGACATGCTGGAAATAGTTCCCTCCAAGGCCCCAAAAGCTGTTGCAGCCACTGTGGCAGCTGGACCTGGGGAAGAGTGGAGGGAGGGGGACACTGGAGCAATGCCTGTGGAAGAAACAAATGGTGAGTGCTTCTAGACAGTGTGTCTAGAAAGGGCCATCTGACAGCCTCAGAGAGCTGTTTTGGCAGGGGTGCTCAGAGAATTATCAAAAGCTGGAGTTCTGCAGCCTCTCCTTTTTCTAACAAAGCCCATAGATTATCTCCTCTTCATATTACTGTCCTTTAGAAGAGATGGGACGGATGCCTGCAGAGAGAAGGTCTTTCCCTCATCAGCGCTTTCCCTCATCCCCAGGGCTATCGATGCCAACGCAGCATTGGGGGAAACAACAGAGCTCCTGTTTAAATTAATACTGTTAACTCCACGTCACAGCAGAGCCAGGGAGAGGATGAATAACCCCAGACAGCTAATTGCCATTCAGCTTAAGCACAATGATGAAAACCTGCTGTTTCTCCTGCACTGCCAATGTCATACAAGATAACTTGTAGTGATGGCTTGGTCCTGGGGCAGTGTGTGGATGGCTGGAACCTTGCAAGGGAAGGGGAGAGGTCCTTGCAGGGAGAAGGGCCACAGGCAGAGGGCTGTGATGGCCACAGTGGCTCAAGGGCTCTTGTTTGCCCACCCTGCTACCAACTGGACTGCCTGTAAGGGGATGGATGAGGAGGGGAGAGGTTTTGCCCTGCTGCCACCTCCACGCAGCTCTCCTGGAGCTGATGTTTGCACCATGCCTGCATTCGTTGCTCAGTGACCTGTCCTCTTCTCTTGGGCAGTTTCTTTTCATTCCCCTACTCCCATTGCACAGTTTTCAGTCTTGCTGGGATAAATTCTGCAATTTATTTGCCCCTGGGGTCTTGTGTAAATGGTCCAAACTTCACCCCAAACTTGCTCTTGACAGTTGCAATGCTGCTGTTGTGGAGGATGCTGGATCTGCTCTGCTGTGTGCAGAATTCTTGGCCTCTTTTTGTGCCTTTGTCTTGCTTTGGGTGAATCTGCATGTGGATTAAGTTCACTTATGATGAACTGACAGTTTTAGCAGAAAATGTTGCTATCAATCCTGCTATTAAATGCCAAATATTTGTAGTAACTGAGGTGCTCTGTCTCTCAAGGCCACACTGTATATTGCAAGAGATTATTCCTCCTGTGTCCATGGGACTTCAGCAAATGAAAAGCCTGAGCAGGATGATAAGGAAGACATGCACACAGCTTATCAGGCCTCATGTATCAGATGCTGCAGCACTCACAGGGGACAAGCTGCAGTTGGCACTCACTAAAACAGCCCCTGGCCAGATTTTGGTCATGTCCTGTGTGGATAATGCTGCATGTGATAAAGGAACCACAGGAAGCAAAAGGGATTGGAGGTGGTTGCTCGTGGGCTTTCAGAGGGTACCAGTGGGAGGCTGGTATCTCTGAGTGTCTGAGAATGCCCACGAGGAGACTGCAGAGCTGCAACTGGGTTTATCTGGCTCTACACTCTGAGGATTGCTGGTGGATAATGATTTTATGGTGGACTCTAGACTGATATGTTCACAAATGTGTTTCCAACCTGCCTGAGGAATTTGCTCAATCCACGCTTAAACTACAGACTTGAGGCATACAGATATTCAGAGGGATTTAGTTCATCATTTGGGGATGCAGCAGTGCAGATGCTGGAGAGGTCAGCATGTAGCTTTATTGGGAAATGACTGAACCAGCACATCTGATGTTCCTAGCATTAGGACATGGTTCAGCTACTACACAATCAGCCAAAACCCTTAAATTTTGTATAATGAGCCCAAACAGCTTTCTGTGTGATATTCCACATGTGCCTGTAACACTCCTGTACTCCAGGATTAGTACTGAACTAAACTACAGCTTTTCATCCCCAAAAAGAACCACTTCTGATATTTTTTTTTTTCCCTTCATCCTACCTTGGAGTAGATCAAGTGTAGAAGTCACAGGTGAAAGATTTACAGGGTATTTTTCAGAGCTGCCTGGGACTGAGTTTGATGTTTGCTTCCTTTGCAGTTGGCAAGCTCAGCTTCTCTGGGACTAAACCTTGTGGAAACTTCTCATTTCTCTTCCACAGGAGAGAAGGAAGATGGGTGTAAATCTGTGCTTCAAACCAGGTAGACAGCACTACCTCAAAATAGACATTGTTCAGTGTTTTTCTCAAAAAAAAAACCCAGAAACCCACACTTTTGCAGCCAGCCTGCTGTTGATCTTCAGTGACTGATTCACTGAAGAGTCACTAGAGGAGCTGGGAAATATTTTAGGTTTCTTCCCCATGCTGGGGACTCGGTCAAAAGGCTTTTTCCTCTGGCTCTGATGGTGAGCAGCCCATTCAGGTAAAAGCTAAGCACATCTTGCTGCTGGAAGCTCAGCCTGGTGCCTGCTGATGTCTCCTGGTACCTCAAAGGCTGGGCTGGTTCCTGCTGTGTTAGGAGAAATCAGAGGGGGTGGGAGAGGACTGGGGGGTGCTGTGCCCCCCTCTGGGGCACAGGCAGTTCCTGAGGAGCGTGTGAGGGGCTGGGCAGGACAGGTGCTGTTCCCACAGGCTGCTCTCTGCTTCCTTTCCTTGTCTCCTGCAAACCCCATTTCCTCCACTTAGCACATCTGCTTTCCACATTGGCTGCCTGCTGCTCCAGCAAGGGTCTGACCGAGCTGCTGGGTGAGATCCCAGCTCCCCTCCACCATCCACAGGGGCCCACCCAGTGCTGGTGGGGAGGTGGGGGCTGCACTGCCCCCACTGATGGGGAGGATGCTGGAGCCAGCACGGATGGAGTTCTGCCTTGCCACGAATGACTGCCCTTACTCAGACCCCAAACCTGGGCCCTTGTGCATGAAAATTTCCCCAAAATCAGAGCAGTTCACAGGGCTATGGGATTTCTTTTGCTGTAAGTAGTTCTCCTGACACACTTGGGTGTAACTAAGCAGAGGTCAGGCACAGGGTCTTTAAGAGGAGAGTTAATTTTCTTCCATTGCTTTTTGAGAGTTTTAGTGCTGGACTCTTTGCTTTGTAACCACATTTTTTCCATTGGTGCCTCTGGTGTATCAGACTGTAGACGGTCCTGGAAAACTCAGAGGGAAAGCAGCAGCTTGCAAATCCACTCTGAAGCTGTTCTGTGAACCCTGCAATTTTCAGTGACATATAAAAGAAAGCTCCTTAGGCAAGCAGCAAGTGTTTTGGGTCCTTAGCCAAGCAGCAAACACCCTGCAAGCCACTTGCTGCTGATCAGAGGCAGGCAAAACTGTTGTGATGAAAAGTGAAATGATTTGGAGTGTCCTTGTGATTGAAGGCAACTTGGAAAATGGTTTGTTTCAATTTTTCTTCAGGAATTGGAGCCCATCTTTCTTAATTATAAAAAGCCTGTTTGCACATAACAGTCATTTGGAGTAAAAGCTGTTCCAGGTCAGTGATGCAGCATGGGTGTAAGGAAGGAAAGGGTGGGCACAGCCTGAAGCTTCCCTTAGTTCTTAGTGTCAGAACTGTCAGGGAAAACCAAATGTGATGTTTGAGACCCTGCAACTTGCAGAATCCCAGCTTGCAATACCTGCTTGTGAAAAGCTGGCATGACCTGCAGTGACTCTGGGTGGCTGTTTATTCCAAGGAACTGGACTTTTGCAAGGCTGTCCCAAAATCAGTGAGACACAGGAGGGTGCTAAGGACAGGTTAGTGTTTGTATTGTGGGCTTTCCAACATTATAGAGTCTAAACTAGGATTAGTTTCTTCCCAATATCTTTAAATGCCAAAGGAAATAACCTTCTGCTGTGTCCCTGTTCCTTTTTGAGGGGAAAATACGATCCCAGAGGTGTAAGAAAGGAGAAAAAGAAACCCAAACAAGCTCCAAAGGGATGAACACTTCCATGACATAATCTCAGTGCTGTGACTTGCCAGTCCAAACTTGGCTGGCATTTTGATGCAGTGAGCTGTAGCCACTGGGTGAGCAACTAGTGTCACTCTCTTCCCAGGTCCTGAACCACCTCCTCAGCATGCAGGCAGCAGCTGCTGATCCTCACAGAACAAACCTGTCCCCTTCCAACATGAGACCACACCAGATTCTTTGATTCCCTCTCCTTGCATTTCAGTGTTTGTGGCTCAATTGCCCAGTTTCTGCAGGAGTTCAGCAATTTTGGTTGCTGGCTTCCCCTCCTAGCTGACCTACAAATACCAGTTCTCAGGGAAAGATTTATGAGCAGCATGAAATTACCATCTTGTAAAAAGCACAAAGTCACAGCTATAAATAGGGGTCTGGAATATGCCCAGAAGCCCCAAGGGGATGGTGCCTCTGCTTTGTCTGTGCAGGACAACCCTGCTAACCAGGTTGAGGAGGAGTCCAGTGCTTTGACTCTTGTAAACTGGCAGGGTGCCAGCCAACCTTCCCCTAATCCATATCCTTGCAGGGATGGAAATAACATCTGGCCAGACTGACAGTAGTCAGGCTCTAGAGTAACTGAGAGCTCTGAAAACTGAACTTCCTCAAGCCTTGGATGCATTTATCTTCCCTTCCAGAACATTAGTAGGCAGAGTTTGTTTTCAGTGAGTTCTTTAGCAGAAAGAGGGATTAGACCTTGGGCTAGCATTGATTAACCCCTGCATGTTGAGTTGTTTAACAGCATAATGGATTAGTCATGTTTGCTGGTGACCTTGGTCAATTGAATCCTTCATCTGAAGACTCTTCTGTCTTTTTAAATACACAGATCATTCCAAGTGGAATCTAGGCTGAAATGTCCCTTATGTGAATAGCTGGTTGAGCAGAGCAGAGCACTGGGGCAAATAGTTCCAGAATTACTGATCTTAGGTTTGAGTTAAGCCATGGCAACCTCACTTGTGCAGCTGGCTGCTTGGCACTGCCCATAGAATTGATCAGCAAGTGTCTGAAGTCCTGTGGGAGAGCTGGAGATGAATTGTTGTCTGAATAGAAAAGCACTTCTTCAGAACTGAATTTTCTGTGCGTCTTGGAGGGGACTGTAAAAGGAGTGTCCAGTTAGCAGTAAGATTTAATGTCGCCCTGGAAATGAAATTGCAGTGATGTTTGGTGATTAAATAGCTTGCTTTTTCATTTAAAGGAAGGCATGGGGGCAGAGATGCTGTGAGCATAGATGTGTGAAGCCTCGTTGCCTTTGGAACTACATCAATATAAATCAGCTGAGCATTTGATCAGGATAATATAGATATTTCTGCTGCTGAAGCCAAGGACCAAGGAAAAACTGCTTAATGGGACCAAACTTGGCACCAAGAAATACATCTTAGGCTGCAAGAAGGCACAAATGGCAATTTAAGTGCTGCCAGAAAGGTACAAAGGGCCCTTGCATATATCAGCCTTGGACCCAGCAGAATGTCTGAGATGATGGTGTCTTCTCAGATCTTCCATTCTCTCAGCAGTGCTGTGAGGAAGCTCTTAGACTTGACTTTTTCAAACAAAACACCTTCCCACTGCAGCCAGGAGTTCTTTCTGGGCTCGTTTTGCTCTTGTACAAGTCAGGTCAAGAAGTTTGTTTGGTTTGCTAAAAAAGATCCTCCAGTTCAAACAAGACTTAATTCATTGAAGCCCCATGGCCTCTGTGAAACATGAGCCCCTCTGGCCTCATGATTTATGAATACAGAGCCATGGGGAAGCCTTGCCAGAGGAAAACAAGCTGTAGGATAGGTAAATAAAAGGCACTGGGGCAGGAAAGGGTTAAGGACACCCCTAAACTGGAAGCCAGACAGCTGGGAGGTGTAATGAGCTGTCAAGGGCTTTGCTGTGAGGAGGGGAAGCTGCTGAGGACAATCTGGAGTAGGTGTCCTTGCTCTGGGAGAGGGTTTGGGACTGAGGTCTGCCCTAGCCCTGTGCTTTTGATTTGAGTTTATCAAAGTAGACTTGAAAAGAGAAGAAACCCCTAAGAACATTGCAAGGCTGTGTTTTGTGGTGGGCAGAGGTGGAAGGGGCTGCACGAGGTGAGAAGCCATCAGGGCTGGGTCCTGGGGAAGGGGCAGGACCCAGCTGAGTCTCCCAGCCCTCCTGTCTCCAAGATGTGCTGCCAAATTCCTATTGTTGTGACTACCAGCAGGAAAAAAAAATAGTATTAAAAATCTGTCCCTAATCAGGACCACACAGAGCTCTACACTAAATCTTCCCCAAATGTTAATTACACAGATATTTATTCCTTAAAATTGAGGAGGTGTCTATCTGCATCAGATGTCTGGGGGTTTCTCTGCATCATCTGCAGAGCCCCTGAGAGGCACAGGGCTGCTGCCCAGGGTTAGCAAAACTCCAAGAGGTGACAAAGCTGTGGCTGCACCCTGAAGCTGGGTATGGTGAGGCAGCCAACTTTTTTTCACCCAACAAGATGGTTTTAACCTACAGGGTGAGTTTAAATGCTGCTAGAGGTCTTCCCACCCTTTGGGGAGGGAGCTGCAGGCAAAAAAAACCAACACAAGCCACTGGTGTATATAAGCATCTAGTTAGTTTGTTTTTTGAAAGTTAGGGTTTAGTTGCAATTCAAAGATAGGAAGCACAGCAGACCATGGTCTGTCTGCTACCTGCTCCCTGACCCAGTTGCTTTAATGCTTCAGGAAAGAGCAATTAGGGCTGATACTCTGCTGGTTTTTCTGGATCAGAGCCTCCAAAGGAAGTGAAATGCTGGTGGAGTATTTTGCACTGCTGATCTCGAAAATATGTGGCTGAAACTCCTTGGGCTTCCTCAAAAGTGTCTGAGAAATGTATTAAAACCCAGAAGAAACCCGCAAAAACAAGCAAACAAAACCTCCTGACAAACCCAACAGCACCCAAACAACAACAGCAAAAAACCCAAATGAAAAACCTACCTTAAGGAAAAAAAAAAAAAGAAAAAGGAAAACCCCAAAGAAAAACAATCCTCCACAAAATATGTCAACATGAGACTTCAGCACACTTCTCTGATCTGGAGCTGAACTGGGACCAAAATTAGATCTGTGTATAAAAAATGGAGCAAGAAACTGTGGAGGTAACCAACCAATTTGCAGGTTCAAATTGGTGGATGCTACAGAAAGCCACGAGCACTAGAAAGTATCATCCCCCAAGCAGCAGTTGAGCTTTACTGTAAAAATAGAGTAAATATTGATCCTGCCCATGGCAGGGGGTTTGGAACTGGATGATCTTTAAGAACCTTCCCAGCCCAAACCATTCTAAGTTATGTAGGTGCTGTGCTTTGAAGACACAAAGAGGGTTGGAGCATGAAGTGAGGCTAGAAAGTGGTGGGATGGTCTAGGGTGATGTTCTGGTGCTTAACCTGCATGTAGGAGCACTGTGGCTCTAATTAAAAAATGTTAATGAGCTGGCACCTCGTTCTGGCCAAGGTCTTGGACCTGTGGCCAAGGTGCCTGCTCTCCCCAGAGCTCCTCAAACTGGAAAACTCATCAGAGGAGGCAGCAAGTTCCTGTGGGGACTTGTGGCAAGGTGCTGATGCGTCTGAGAAGGTGACTTACTGGAAACACTGAACAGAGAGAAGTAAAAATTAGTCATGTTAGAGACCACTTGGTAGCTGGATTGGATTCCTCAAGTGATTCATCCAGAAAAATGACTGCTTTGCCTGACTTTTTATTTCCCCTCTCTATTTAGAAAGTAGCTTGGACTTACTAAGAGTGTTGCCCGTTGTCTGAATGGCTTTTTGATAGCTGGGTGGTGTGCATAGCATCCATGTATTCTCATCATTTCTAAACCACCACTTCAACAAGGAGGGGGAAAAAAAAGACAACAAAATGAAGGGGTTTGTCACTCTAGAAGCCTGGGTGGAATGAACCTGTAATCTTGGGAAATCAAAGGGGAATCTACGGAATGTGCCGGTTTTGGTGGAGCTAATGCAACAAAATAGCTGCCTGGAAATTGTGTTACATGGTTAATTGACAGGAATACCAGGGGAAGGGAAAATGTGGCTGAAAATTGCTTCTTAAAATCTCTAGGCTTGAAGTTGCTCTTTGGTTTTATTTTTTTGAGGAAGGGCTAGAAGATGAAAGGACCATCAGCTGATGCAACCAGGATGTGCTGGGATGCTTAAATCAGCTGCTAGGCTTGGGTAGAGTAATTAATTAATTATGCTGATTTGGGGTGTGCTTGGCCATATGTAGAACATGCCAATTTTTAGTATTGTTACTGCTCACAGGGACAAAATACCACTTATTTTTTGGCTAGCTTGTGTGTGTGGAAAGGCTAGCAAATGACATGCCTTGTCCTAAAGAGTTGTGCCATGGTCAGGAGGCCAAGCAGGCCTGCAGGGATGTCTCATGCATGCCAGGAAAGGCAGGAGAGGGCTGTAACCCCCTTGCTCAATGGTGGGAGCAGGAGCCACGAGGCTTGTCTTAGTGTTCTGACCACACTTTGGGGTGAAATTCACCCAAATTTTTTCAGGATTACTGGACTGCAGAAAGCATCAGTGGAAAAGATCACTCTGGTCAGCCAACCCACTCTCATGCCGGGGCAGGACTGTTCCCAACATCATATAGATTTGTCCAGACTGATGTGAAATGACTCAGATGATGGGATTGTTTCACCACTTCCTTTGGGAATTCTGACAGATCTTCTACAGCCAAGGAGATCTTAATGTAAGGATTTTTTTTTCCCCTGTCATCTTAGTCTGGATGTTGTGCAATTTCCACCCAGTAATTCCATGTGTGGCCTAAACTCTGCCTGCTTGGGTTGTACCTCACATACATGCAGGTAACACACAGGTAGCACAGGCTGCTTTTGAAAGTATAAAGCTCTGGAATTGTTGTAATATCCCCCCCCTAAAAATAATGCAGACCTCTTTAGAGATGGCTCTTGGAAAGCCATCAGGTTGCCATGCTTGCAAAAGCTATTCCATATCCTATAGATCAAGATCTACAACTTCATGCCTGAGAAGTAAGCTCTTATCTGCTCATTTGACTCTCATCCACCCC
>NW_008587445.1:0-4546 GCF_000691845.1 Merops nubicus | reverse complement strand
TATTAAAAGCTTTCCTTGTAGGTAGGATTGAAAATGAACACCACAGTGGTCTAGAAGAACATAATCCTAGCAGGCACCCAAGCTCAGCCCCTGAAGCCAGACGTCTCTGGGTGATTTTGGACCTGCACATAAGCTTTGTGGTTTGGGCTCACCTTTAATCTTCAGGCATGATTATGATGGACAAAATGGAGCTAGAAAATGAACTCTGTGGTCAGTGAGAGTTTAGCCCAAGTCCCTTAGGAACTTCTTCATTTTTTGACCCTTGTGAAGATCGTAGGGTAAGTCACAGGTCCTTAATGTGCAGCCTCGTGGTTTAGCACAACACTTTCTGTAGTACCAAGGATTAGCTCCCTGAAGTCTAGACAGATTATATAGGGTTTAGCCTGGGCCTTTGACCGCAGATCATAGAGCATGAGGAAAGAAATCACAGGGATGTGAAGAGGGAATGGAAATTCCTACCAGTCTTCCAGGCTGGCAATGGTCATAGAGAGGGATGAGATGAAAGGGGAAGAAGGTGAATCAAGTTCATCCCTCTCCACAGCCACCTCGGTGCAATTTGTCCATTTGCATTTAATAGATCAGTATAGTTCAAACACATACAAGACCTGGAGTCATTAACATGAAACTGGACAGAAGGCAACAACATTGGAAAAACAGGAGGAGTGGAAAGTCTGTTCTCTTTATAGTGTTATTTCCTCTATTAAACAAACCTCTTTGTATGTTTAAATGTTTCACCGTCAAAAAAACAAGCCCCACCTTGTGTTGGCTGCTCCACTGATGGGGCTTGTCCTGGTGCCACCTCATGGCAAAAATCAGATTTGAATTTCCCCCAGAGCAGCTGGGATCTGGGAGAAGTGACTGCCCAGCTCCCAGGTTTGCAGCACTGGAGCTGTTTTGTAAAGAAACTGGCCTGCAAAGCCAAAACAGGGGCTTAACCACAGGGGTGGTGCTGGTTTTATTTGTTTCTTGCTTTTTTTCTGGGAGAAAAAATATTTAACTCTTTCTAGGGTTGTACTTTTTTCCCATTTGGGAGGGACCTGTTGAATCTATTCATCACGTCACCAGCCAGCTTGGAGTCTAAGCAGAACACAGCAGTAGCTGCTCTGCTTGGGATCACCCAACAGCTTGCAGCCTTGCAATATCAGTGTTGAGGTGCTACCCATCACCATGCTCTGTAAATGCAGATTTGGGACGGCCTTTGTTCAGAACAAGGTTTTCAGAAGGTTTTTTTGGGTATTGGGGAAGTTGCTGCCATGCCACAGCTCCTCAGTAGGGTGGGAATGGCCACGGACAGTCCTGGGTTGAAGAGCACACAGGACAGAGCTCTGAGGCTTGAGACAGTCAATCCAAAATGTAGCACGAAATTCTCATTTGAGAGCAATCATCTCCATGGCAACAGATGTGAGATCACAAACCAGGACTGACTTCAGCAGAAGACAATTCATAAAAGTTGAGTTAGGGGTAGGGATGCAACTGTGTTTAGTGTGTGCAAAGAGTAAAGATAATATTGCAGAGGAAAAACGTCTTTTTAGCTACCTGTGCTCTTCATAAGTAGAATTTGGAATCATTCCTGAGAGCAATTGTCTGTCTTGATTATGCAACAGCTCAGGTAATTCTAAGAAATTCTCATTTTCAGTCTGCTCTCATCAGCAAGTCACAGGGTGTCCCTGGTTATCAGTAACACCCAGGGATACTCTGAGTATTCCAATACTTTCAGACTACAGAATAACAACCTTTGAGGTTTTTTGGCTGGATGTTCATGTCTAGCTTCACAGCATATAAATTATTATTTTTTTTTTTACCTATGTATCCTAATTCATTGTTTTTTAAGCTCACTGTGTCCTTCCTCCTAGGAACAACAGCCAACGGGGCTAAAGATGCATTTAGTCATGAAAAGACTTCTATAAACTGCTGCTCCTTAAAGGTATTTGGCCACCTCCTACTGCTGCAATGGATTCCTTTGGCTGTTCAGATGTTACCCCCACTGTCTGCTGGATTTGGAGCTGGCATCAACCAGCCTAGCTCGTGTAAACCTTCTTGCACCACCCAATCTCCTGGCCCACTCTGACTCGGGGACTGGCTCTTTAAACTCGGCACGTGGATGCTGGAATTTTCCAGTTTGCCATTACAAGCTGATTTCTGTATTTCTGTTATTGCCAAGGAGGGGTGAACAGGTCTGTGCAAGCTTCTAAATCACCTGGAGAGCAACTGAAAGCTCAGACTTAGTGCTTGGCAAAAGCTCCCTGGGCCAGGCTTGCAACGGGTGTAAAGCAAAGCTGGTCTGCATCTGATGTGGGTCCAGGTTTGGGGAATCTGGCTTGCTCAAGAGCTCTTCAAAAAAAAAGAGTAGTGTGAAAGTGAACTTACTGCTCTGAGCTGCTTTTATTTCCTTGTCTGCAACACTCTTGATGCTTTAGGTATCCCCCTTCCTATAGCTGGATGCCTCTGGAAGGGGCAGGGAATGTCAACACTTCAGTTACAGTGTCCAGGTGTTAGTGGGATTTTCACTTGCAGCTGGAGAAGACAAAACAAGGTCTCATTCCCAAACAATGAGCTGTTTGTATGGTCAGAAATGCCAACCTGGGATGAGAAGACCCAGTATCCTGGTATTTGTGTAACTGGGGCTGAAATTGGATACTGCCTCTGTCAGTGAGGCTTGCTGGTGCCTCTGCAGGGTGATTAGGCATCTGTAGAAATACTGTGGAGCAAGTTCTTACTTTGGTTATCATAATAAGAAGGGAAGAGGAGGGGGCTTTGGTCTGCTGGTGCTTTTAGCTGTCCTAGTTCCAGACCTGCATGCTTCAGATGCTTTATTGTCCGTGCAGATGGAGTGGAGAGAAAGTGTCTATTGTGCAGGGTTTGAGCTGTGGAGTGGCTTCTCTGCTCCAGCCCAGAGGCAGCTGTGAGCCTGGGGAGAGGGTTGTTGCTGTCAGGGGAGGGGTATTTGAAAGCAGGAGGGAGGTGCAGTGGTGATGGACCTTGTCACTGCTGGGCTGCATCCAGTGGGTGCTCTGCTGGGTGCCTGCAGGGCTGTGCAGGTGTTACTGCTGCTGGGAGGGTTTGCCTCCAGGCTCCTCCTGAATCTAGAGCATGGCTTAATTGGTCTCGCCAGCCTCTAGTCATCTGGTTACTCATGAAAGGCAAGACTTGGAAGGGGCTTTCATCTGAGAGATCTGCCCGGGAGTGCCACTGGCACCGTACCCGCTCTCCACGTGGCTGGAGCCAGCAGATGTGGGCTGCGTGCCTCCTCCTGGCACAGGGGCTCACAGCCAATCTGCCTCTCACCTCCCCCTGGTGAAAGGCTCTTTCAGCAGAGAGTCTCTTCTTGCGTGTGGCTCATGCTCTCCAGCCTTTCCAGTTCCATGGGAGGCTGGTAGGAGGGATGAAGCATCTCAAAAGGTTCAGGGGTAGAGAGATTTCTTGTAGCTCTTCTCCACAGAACTCTTAAATAAGTTTATTAAGTTACAAGCTGAGCAGACTGGGACTACACCTTTCCTTCTTCTGCAGGTCTGGTGGGTTTTGGCCTCCTGTGTTTGTAGGTTTTGATCTGTTAGTTTGAGATCTATTACCTGACCAAGAAACTTTCATTCCAGCAGGTCAAAGATTTATCCTGAGTGAGTAGCTAAAGCTCAGTGTAAGTTCCTGTTGTGCTGAGTTCTTCCATCCATTGCCCAAAGCAGGGACGGGATGAGTGACCTCTAACTCATACACTGTCCCCCCTGTAGATGATAAAGAGAATGTCCAGTGACTTCCCAGGTTCTTGCAGTGCTGGATGACTGAGCCCATAACCAAAGCAGCAGATGTCCAGGTGTGGAGGTTCAGGCGCCAGCAATGGTCATTTCCCTGAGGCTGATGAGGGCCTTAAAGGTGCTGCTCTGCAAGGACTGGGGAGGGCTGTGATGCTTGGGTGTGGCTCAGGGTATGAGGCTAGGGGTGAAATCACTGCTCCATGAAAATCAGTGCAACTCCAACCACTAAAGTCACAGGAGGTGGCTCTGTCACCTGGACGTGTGCTAGCAATGATGCTCAGATCTTTAATGGCTCTGACAATGCAAGTGTTAGTACCACTGAGTGTCTTCAAACCATTTTGGTTAAGGGAGGGGGTCGCATTTGGTTGTCCTTCCTTCTCTGGTCTCCAGATGAGCCAGTCTTGGTTTTGTTGAGGGGTTTGCAGCACTGTCACCTAGTCCTACAGGGTGAGGTCTGGTCTCCTTTCCTGGGACCTGGAGGAACTCCCAGCAGCTTTTATGTGGTGGCTGTTTTTTCCCTGAGCACTGTTCTCAGGGCAGCTACACAACACCAGACCAGGTGAAGTTGACGTTTCCTGGTGTGATGTCACACTGGTGTGATGCACACACTGGTGTGCAAAGGCAGCGGGTGCCCTGATGTAGCGAGGGGAAGAGCAATGGGAGCAGAGCTGGGGCTACATCTTTCTCCCCTTGCTGGCTGCCCCAGGAGGCTTTTGGGACCCCAGCGAGCCTGGCAGGAGCTGCCACCCTTCCCTCCCACCCCACGCACACAGTTTGCACCCACGGCTTCACTTTTT
>NW_008587444.1:57287-61080 GCF_000691845.1 Merops nubicus | reverse complement strand
AACCCGGCACCAAGCTTGTACAAAAACAAAAGTTTTGCCACACAGTCAGTCCTAGGTTCAGCTGAGAGCACACTGAACCATCTTCGAAATGTCCTCTTAATGTAAGAGTCCGTGTTTGAAGCGCCACTTATTACTTTTCAAAAATATATTTTGAGGGTTTTAAACCCGCTGGTTTTGCCTGTGAAGAGACCCAGTAGTACCTCCAGGGTGGTCTTCAGCAAAGAGGAGGACAGTGGCGAGTAAAGGAGGGATGGGCAACGATCGCTTTCTTCCAAAATAAAAGGTTTTAATAACATGAAAATAACAAACAAAAAACACCTGAGGCAGGCACTGAAACAGCACCCACCCCAGGGGAGAAGCGAAAGAGCCTGTGGCCTTGGGGCCAGGGGTTTTTAACAGGTAGGTAGGTTTACAAAGGCATTGTCCTGTAAGGATACACGGATGGGTTACCGAAAGGTCAGGGGTCCAATGGGTGTTAGGGGATTAGTCTTGTGGTGGCTAAGCCAACCACAACCTGGGAAAGATGGAAAATTCTGGATGTGTGCCCATGTTTGGGGACAAAGAGGCAAGAGAAACCTCTGTCTCCAGGAGGCGCACTGCAACACAGTACTTGGGAGTGCTAGTTATAATTTAGCAGCTGTCCATGCTTTTAAGTGTAACCTGTTCTGACAGCTCTGATAACAAATTGTTCCAATGAGCCATGGAGCTAATAAAACCCCATTTCCAACACACCTTGTCCTTTGTCCCTAACACGTGCAGTAACTTCAGCTTGTGCTCCAAATCCTAGGGCACACTCACAATGGGAGACACAGTCTTACTCTGTTTGGATGTACAGGACTCAGCCAGCCATGGACCTGCAGTTGCTGGTGGCTCATGACACCTGTGAAATTTTCAAGTTTAAGCTTCTTTCTTGTTTGTTTGTTTGGGTTTTTTTATATATATATTTGATTATAGCATGTGGATATGTGTCTATAAATCAGTAGGGAAGGAGATCAGAGAATAGCTAATTTCCTTGGAAATCAGATTAACATTTAAGCCCATAAAGTTATCACCTATTTTATGTCTTAATAGTGTCATAGTTCTCATCCAAAGTTTTAAACAAAAAAGACTAGGTTCTCAAAGATGTTTTCTCCTGCATTTGTATGTCATTATATGCAGATATGAACTCTGTATTTCTGCTTAATCTGATTCCAGCCAAATCAAAGATCTGACCTCATATAGGTTGTTCATCCACAAATTCAGGAATGCTTAAGTACGTGCTTGTATTAAGCAGCCAAGGAGCCCTGATAACTCCAGTTGTACATACTTAAGGACCTTGATGAAGTTTCTGAATACGTGGATAGAAATCTGGCGCTTTCCTGAAGTGAATGAAGGGATGAGCTGAGAAATATAAAGAATAAAAACAAAGGAGAAAATAAAAAAGAGCTGGATGTACTGAAAAGGTGAATTTTACAGTGAGGATAGCTGGGAATAATTAGCTACTTGTTAGCCCTTTAGCTGATCTCAGATGGACTGTGAGAGCTTTGGGCAAAAATTTAGTGTCAAGTTAAAGTCAGATGGCTGAAGCTGGTAGTGCCCTTCATCAGCCACTCTTTGTCTTTGATGCCCTGAGTTAAGGTAACCTGGTCCACCTGTGAATCAGCTCTAGCACCAATTAACTTTTCATCCACGTATATTAAGATGAATCTAAATCAGGGACAGAAGCAGTAATAGGCACATCAGAATGATGGAAGTGAGCTTTATTTTCTGTTTTATAGCAGATGATTGCCACTCATAGTCTAGTATAGATTGTATTTTGACTGCTGAACATATAATCCCATTGCATTTTGATTAAGTACCTTGTAAACCTCACTGTCTTCAGTTGGGCTTTATTTTTGGAACTAATGGCAACATTAATCTCAAGAATGATTTGCAGAACAAGATACTACTCAACATGAACAAGGTTGTGCATTAAGGAAAGCTGGTCCTACAGGGAAGTTAGGCTTAGCTCCCTCTGTGATTAATCATCTGCCTCCTAACTGCTTCTCTGATTTTTTTAATACACTCCAAATGCAAACAAAAGCACAAATATACCTGGAGCCAAACATAGCCTGCAGCTTTCAAAGCTGTTTTTCAAACACAAAATCATACACAGTTCTTAAACAGAGATATTCTTCCTGTTGTTTGCCTCAGTATTGCTCAGTCATTGCCCTTTTCCTTAGATAACCAGCTCACTCACAGGCCAAATCCTTTCCTTTATCACCTAGGTAATAAACAGTTTCAGTCACCTCAGTGAACCTTGTCAGTGCAGCACTTACACATCTGCAATTATTAAAAAAAGATACTTAGGTAAATAGAACATAAATTGCTACCTCATTCTAAGTTCCAACTCTCATTTTCTCTAACAGACACAAGATCTACCAGCAGGAAAGCATACAGATTTTTTAGGTAAAAGTTTCTAGAAGTGTGTACTGGAAATTGTTCGGGGAGTAAACTGAAGCATGGAGGGGAAGCCAGCTGAAGCCAGAAATGTGGCCGTTGCTTGAGTCTAAGAAGTAGGAAAGAAGAAAAGCTTATTGCAAGGTCTCACAATAAGAGAGGTTAGCAGTGGGGTCTCAGAAGGAGGTGCACTGTTTAACATATTCATAACTGACATGGAAAGGGAGATCAATAATGAGGTTAGAGAATTTGTGGATGCTACCAAATTGTTCAGTTTTTTTAAGAAAAAAAGTTTGCAAGGAGTTGTAGAAAGATGTCATGACAGTTTGGGTTGGATAATGTACATCATATTGAATTACCAGTGACCTAGAGAAAATGAATGATTACTCTCTGTTTATTCTAATGTAAGAACTCAGGAGCATCAAGAGAAGCACTTGGGAGGCAGATTTTTAACAGATAGATTTACACTCCTTTATATGCCACGCAATTTGATTTTTTAAACTCTCTGTCACAGGTGCTCTGGAGACTAAAAATATAAGTAGTTCAAAAAACACCTAGCCCTGCATCTAGACATTGAGAAAAACCCACCAAGAGTTATTAAACACCAAAATAAGGATAGAAAACCAGCTACCTCTAGGGAATTGCTCCCACAGCAGAAGACAATTCCCCAAAATCCAGAAGAGTTGAAGTCTAAAAGAGAGAAGAAACCTTTTTTTTAGGAAGAAGAAAGGAGCTTGCTCTTCTTTTTCACAAATTATTTTTTTTCTATAGAATCTCTTGCCAATTCCAGATCCAAGTTGGATCTCCATGACTGATAAAGCCCTAGTGTTTTACATTTCCTTTCCTCATGGTGTTCCACTTGCCTTCTGTCACAGTCCGCTCAACTCGGCGGGCATGTGACGGTTCGTTCACTGCGATCTCAGAGTGCAAAAGAAAATTCAAAGGGAGTTGTTACTTCAATCAAACAGTGAAACTTTATTGTGTGCCCGTAAAGTGGTGCGCAACAGGTAAAGGTGTGACAGGAAAGGTAAAGTAAAGAGGGGAAAGAGAGTAATAGCTACCACCACAGTTCCAAGGCGTCCCTATGGTCCCAGGTCCTTGCGGCGTCCCGCTGGTCCTTCTGATCGTCATGATCCTCGGTGGGGAAAGCTTCCAAAGTTCGGTTGCTAAGGATCCATCTTTTATGCCAGGTGATGCCCCTTGCTCCTCCTCTGTCCCATGGACTCCTGCCAGACTCCCCTTTCTCCTGTCAATCTTCGCCGTCTCGAGCGAGGCTACCACGCATGCTCACGGCGGAGTGTCCGAGGCGTGGTCTGCCTTAGAGGCGGGTAGCTTTTGGCCAGGAGGTGTGTTTTCACATTATAATGATATTATA
>NW_008587444.1:51699-57195 GCF_000691845.1 Merops nubicus | reverse complement strand
GTTCAGCACAATACATGGCACAGTACAGAGCACCTCATGGCAGTGTCACAGCGCACTGCACTGCACAGCACAGGACACTTCATGCGGTACAGTTCTGGCTCCATCCCGGGCTCTGCACCCATGTATCCGTAGGAACCACATTCCATTCCAGGGATCAGCAGCTCCCTTTCAGGCAGGCCGCTGCAGACTCTTGTCAAGATGTTACCCAAAGTTTCAGGGTACCTTATTGTCCAAGTCTCTGATGACAAGGTTGAGACAATATTCCTCTTCTGACCGACTCTTACACCTTCTAAACATGGAGATGTTAGTCTGCCATTGGGACCTGGCTGTGTCCCCTTATGACCTGTTGTGGACTGAATTTCTTGGCATCCTCACAACTGAAGTAGCCATAGCAAATATTATTAGATGGTGGGAGGAAAATCTTGTTAACATGAGCCTTAGTGTAATGATCGTCCAGCTTGACAGCCAACCCAGTCACAGCAAAGAAGAGTCTTATGCCTGCACACAGCGAACTGTTAGCCCTATCCCTGCACTGATCCCTGCATGAACACCTTGTTCTGAGTACAGAATTTGCCATGCTGAATGAAGCTATTCAAGCTCCATGTTTGGGGAAGATGATAATTAATATTCATGAGTCTAAAGGACTGAAGTTTTTCTTTAATCTGCAAAACACATACTTCCTGGTAAATTTTGCAGCCTAAGCTTCAGGTATTTTGTGTCAGAGGGGCCAACAAGTATGACATGGGCCTGCCCTTCAGCATGTTCTGCAAATACCTCTGTAAATGCTCTGCATTATTCAAGTCAGTGTTCGTAGCAACTTCCTTAACATAATTTATCTACACAAGGGGCTCTTAGTTGTGCAGGGATGCATTTTATGCCTATTTTCTAAACAAGATGGTAATCCCTTTGTGATCCGCAGTGATCCTCAGACCAAGTAGTCTCCCTAGTGCTGTGGTGGCAAAGTTCTGCACCTTCTGCACTTCCAGCACTCACTGGGGAACAGATTTGATACTCCTGTCTCTCAGCTGCTGGATAAGCTGCTCTGAAGTCTGCCATCAAGAAGCAGTGCAGTACCTTTAGTCACTCCTCACTTGTCAAAGTGATCTAGAGAATAGAGAGACGTCAAATCAAGTCCCTTTTCTGTTTAGAATTTCCCTGGACCCTGCTTATGGGGAGGAGAAAATGGAGTAAATTATTCCAGGGACTTTCAGTATCTTCACTGGCATTCTTCCATTTCCCCCTCCCCTTTTAGTCTAGCTTTATTGTGAGTGAGGAAAGAATAATATGATACTGTAGATGTAAACTTCCGTTTCCAAAAGTTCCATTAGAAAAGTCAGAGAGATGAGTCAAATCCTGCATTCAGTCAGGCTTCATTACTTGGTGGCTGTGGCTTTGATCCAGAGAATGAAGAATAAGTTCATCAGCCTGCCATGGGAGGATGTTAAATTGGATGTATCTGTTCAGCCAGGCAGATGAACCCATGTTTCCCACACCTTCATGGAATAATATCTCCACTGTAGCTGGTGAGCAGAAGCTTTCTTCCAGAAAGGTTTTGTAGAAAAGATTGTTTATCTTAGTTTTTAAGGGAAAAAAAGTGTGGGGATTGTAGTGTCCTTCTGAGAACATTAAGTGAAAGGAGGCGGCTTTTCTTATACCAGAGAAAACTACCTAAATCTAGAAGGGCAGGGCTGAAGAGGAGAACCTTCTCTACAGGTTTTCTTGTTGGGACTCTTTGACTCCCTGATTTTCCCATCATTCTGTGACAGGATCCCTAAGTGGATCACTGGAGGACATCTTGGACTGTGGGTCCTATTGAACTGGCAAACATTTCTTAGTGAACTCAGGCCTATTTGTTCTCTCAACCAAAAGACTTGGACACGTTGAGGATAAATATCTTCTCCTCCCCAGTGTGCTGCTCTAGATGGACCAAAATGAAATCTAGTCATTAGAGACCTATGGCATGGGATTATTACAAAATCCAGGAGCCTTTGAAACTCATCAGGTAATTGTTGCTTTAAATTCTTCCATATGAATGTACTTGTGAGGTCATAGTGTCAGAAAGATGGAATTATATTTTTTATTACTCTTGTACAGCAGAAATATTTGTTTTATATATATTACTTGCATACAAAACAGAAAAAAAAAAAAATGAAATCCAACCCTAAGCAATGGAGGCTTTTGGAGAATCACCTTCAATTAAAATAGATGGATTTAGATATAATTTAAGAGGCTTATTAACATTCAGTAGAGAAATGAAGGAATTTCCAAACTATGTTGATATTTTTTCTTGGATGTGCTTCAAAGATAAAGCATAGTGTGTAGAAGAAAAGCTGAGAAGGCAAGGTAGAGAGCTGCATCTGCAGTCCTTTGTGGAAGGGCAAATATTTTATGCAATAGGGAAGAGAAATAATAGAGTACATTCTTCTATTAAGCCTTATCATAAATATTCAGTTTATTTTTAGTCATCACTGAATTCAGTTCCTTTTTGGCAATCTGTACTTAAAGTATTTAAAATGAAAGTGTGATATAACACTAAAACTGATTGCTGAGGTTGGTGTTGTAGGAAGAAATCCTGTTAAATAGTACACAAAATTTGAAGTGTACAACCAAGAAAATCTGCATTCTGTTTGTGTTGCAATGATGTCCCTCAGACTCATGACATCCTTAAGTTACTATTGACCTATTGCAGGTGGCTGGAGACAGGCTGCTCCTTGTTTCCTTCTTAAGAAGAAGTTTTTTATTGTGCATGTGGTTATCCAGTTAATCATAAGACTTTTGTAACCTCTGCTGAAGCCTGGAGTTGTTGATCCTGATGGGCTGCTGCTCTTAAGATGCTGCATGCTCTGTGTTTAATCAGTGTGATAAGCAATTTTACCATTCAGCTGAATTGCTGTCTTAGCTTTAAAAAAAATTGATTACAGTCTGTGCAGTGACACAGCACTGTTTTTTAGACTTCAAAGCTGCAGACGAGCCCCCTCAAATATCTGTCATTTTTAACCTTATCCTGCAAACAATATGCAATGAACAAATGTATTCCATCCTGAGGCCCAATGCATTTAGTGTGGATCCTGAACTGCAAATCTTCCCAAAGCTTCTTGTGAATTCTTAACTCTTTTTTTTTTTTTTTCCCAGTTAATTCTCATCTTTTGGGTATGTTTGATGAGCTATGACACTCTGTCATTGGTATAGTATGTGTACTGCTGCTGGCTTGCACTTCCAGTGCAAGAATAGACAAAGGAATGCAACTTGGAGGGATGAGGGAATGTGGCAGACCTCAAATGCTGTGAGGTCTAGCAATACCATGCCAAGAAATGGACCCTCTCAAGTGCTACATGAGTAGAAAACGTGAGAAACAACCAAGACAATAATTTTAGAGCATCCTTAAGAGTACAGTGAATTGCTGAAACAGCTTGTAACTACAATGGGAAAGTGAAAAAGTGAAATCCATTCAAACATATGCTATTAATTATTCACTGAGCTCTCATCTCCACTTAATGGGAAATTGAACTAAACCTAGTGACCTTAGGAACAATTTCATTAATGCCTAACTGCTTTACAAAACAGTTTCAAACCTGATTTACTGAAGTAATATTCTCAGTTCTTGTTTAAAGAGTGTCTCTGAGGTCTGCTTTTAATAAAGGGTTACGGAGCTCTTGGAAATAAAAACAGAGCATGCAGTATGTGAAGAACTTTCACAGGGAATATTTAGAGTATTTGTGTCATGTAGTTCTTCTCATAGAAAGTTGTCAGTTGATTGAAGTGGTTTTCACTAGACTTGTGCTTATGATCTTTCTTGAGAAAGATGAAGACCTGTCACCCTTAAATAGGGATATTCCACACATTTTGAAGCTCTCCTTCAAGGGGCAGATATGGTCATACCAGGTGCATTCCCCTGGTTTGTTTTTCAGTTATTATGTACTAGATGTGTTTTGAAATTAATGTGCCCTACAAATTCAAAAACAGGAGATCACAAATTAATCTGGTAGCTAACAAAACAACAAAAAGTAAAAGCGTATTGGGTCATTTCTATGGTTGAACTGTAAAGTTAAATAGGCAGTGGAAGTTATGACAAATTACTCATATTTTTATGAAAGTATATCAGTTAAATCTACTTAACAATGATACTAAAGCTCAGCTAGATATCATGCAGGTGGAATAATATCAACACGTTTATGAGACATGAAATACTTATGAGCCCACAGTCCTGCCGGATACTGGAGATAAAAAGTTAAACATTTCTCAAAATATTATTAGAGCTTTTGTTTGTGTGGCTGATGTTTTGCCACTGTGCTTTTCAGTTTCCATGGCAACTTTGCCCAACTGCCAGAGCTCTAGGAAGCATTTTTACTCTGGGAAACAGAAAACCTGGTCAGCTGGCTACAGGGATGCTGGCACACCAGGGCATGCTGTTGAATAGCACGGTCTGAATATCCCTCCGGGGACTAGCAACCAAAATGGCATCAAACAGTCATCCTTGCTTTGACTGTGATTACATCACTTCTTTTATCAAAGGGGAGTTATCCCTGAGATGTTTTATTCAGGAAAGAAACGTTTCGCTGCAGAGATAGGGGAAAATGTTTTCTTAATCACAGTCATAACATTCCAGAGCTTTTCCCCATTGCTAATTCTTACTGTTTTAATAATCCAACAGTGAACAGGTAGGTAAGAATAAAAAAAAAAAGGATTATATATTCTGGCCAGTTATCAAAGAGAGAATTATTTACCTGTAACTTCAGTAATGAAGTTGATTCAAATTCTAAAGACCTTCTAGCAAAGGACCTTTGATAGTCACACTCCAAGCAAATATTTGCCTTTGACTCAGTGTCTTATAAATTGTGGTAATCCTTAGAAACTTTCTTTTCTTCCTGGAAAAACCTGTATCAACTTGTTTAGACTCAAATGCGCATCTGAAAAGAAAGAATTGTTTTTCTCTCACCGTTGCTGTGAGTGAACTTACTTCTGATGAGGAGCAAAAAACTGACATCTATTAAGTGGCTACTTCTACAGGGGCTTTAACAGCTCCAAATGTCTGTATCCCAGGTTGTCACCTTTTCATAGCTGGAGAGTAGTGCTCCTGGTCACATGGAAACTTTGAGAGTCCCCAAGTCTCCATTCTGTATAAAGGCAGTCATGCTTGACATCACTAAGGCATTGAAATGTAAAGTTTGAGAAAATTTCAAGAGGCCATCCAGTACCCTTTGCATTGAAATAGGGTCAAGGACACCTACGTCAACCTTAACAGAAGTTCAGTTGTCAGCAGTAAAAAAAACCTTCAAGTTGAAATTCTACAGTCTATGTAACTTTTACTAAAACTTTACCTTTTTTTTTTTTTTCCCAGAACAAAAGAAAACACGTTTTCCCATCAGTTTCTCATGCTTATAGAATCTGTTTTCACTCCACTTTTCTGCAGGACTGTCTGCAGCTTGTCTGTATTTCTCAGAGATGGTGTGCTTAACAAATAGACATGGGCCTTGAATGGTGTTCATCTCTTTTTCC
>NW_008587444.1:35033-51668 GCF_000691845.1 Merops nubicus | reverse complement strand
GCTGAACAGCTACACAGTTAATACATTTATTTTTAGCAAGTTGTCTCTTGTTGGTTTTGGACTCTGTGGATCCTACCTCCAATTTATTCATACACTTCAAATTCAGATCCAATCCAGAGTTGTTGTAGCTCTTTTGAATGCTGATGTCATTTACAGAATTTGAAGGTAGTTTTTGTTCCATGATTCAATAATTATTGAAAATATTAAATGGAAACAGATCTAGAAAACAGTTTTATCAGATCTTGTTTCAGATTTCTCCCAGTGATCCTAATAGGCATGAGGTAGACCAAATCCTTTTTTTAGCAATACATGTCAATAAGCTGTGCTGGGAGAGTTAGCCACAAAATGTCACTGGCAAATCAAGGCATTTCACTGTCCCAAGGATGTATGTGTATACTGGTCTTGCTCCTTAAAATTCCTACTGAAAGTACATTCAAAGTAGGCAATCAGAACAGAGTAAATAACCCTTTGCTGTACACAGAGCACAGGTAAGAGTAATACTCTGCACTGCTGTAGCTTCTGGAGCTGTTTCTTGTAGTCAAAAGGAAATCCTACTGGGTTTCATGGCTTTCTGCATCAAACTGCATTGTCAAGAGAGCAGATCGTTTTGTCTGGTACAGAAAAAATAGTTGAGCATTCTATCAGGTTATGAAAAAGTCTTTTTTTTTTTTTTTTTTCTGAACTGCCTGTCATAAGAAGGATCAGCTTATACAAGAAATCCCTAAATTGCATTTAGTCAAGTCATCCTCTTGTCACATAAAGGGAGCAAAGAGCAGCTAAAACCTAGGGTGAGTGTAAAGCTCAGCAGTACTTTGGCAGCCTACTGTTGAATCCACTGGATTGAGATTCTTGATCCTGCATAATTTGGGCACTCAGATCACTGAACTATGAGATTTTTCTTTTTAGTAAGTAGGCTTTATTTTCATAAAATACAAAACTACAGAAGAAATGCCAATGCTTTATGAAGTACTCACACGTGCCCGCAAGGCTGGGATGTCAAAGCTAGCATGTAATAAGGATTTACATAATAAATTATGCATTAGTGGCTAGTCTATCAGCAGTTCTGTATTAAATAAAGCCAGCAGGAGGCTTTTTGAAAGTAAGGTCTTGAAAGAAATGGAGGGAAATGGAAAATAAAATTGACCTGAAACAAGGCTACCTGTCCAGATTTCAAGCATATAATCCCCAGGAGCACAGAAAAAGTTTTGTTTTTCTTGCAAAGTAAGACTGATTTGAAATCAAAGGTTGGTTAAGAGTCAAGGAATTTGTGATTCCCTAGTACAGATATAGTACTACAGAAGATTGCCATACCATCCTGTAAACACCTCTAAGCATAAATCGACATAAGATTTTTTCAGGAAAGTTCAGCCCACATTCCCCATAACTAAAGACAAATTAATTTTTCTAAACTGAGTACATCTTTTTTTTTTATAACTATGTAATTTTTGTTCTACATGATATATAATGTGTACCAGATTGGCCACAAAACATGACATGCACAGAGGCTGGAACATCTTTCCAAATAGTTGGAGCTCCAGAAATACAGCTTTTTTGTTCCTGTTTTTGGTGCTATACTTAAGTTAGCAACTGGCATGAGAACATAAGAAGGGCCATACAGGGCCAGTCTGGAGTTCTAGCTCTGTATCCTGTTTCTGACTGTAGCCAAGGGCAGATGCTCAGAGAAGAGTATAAAATTGGAAAGTTTATAATATTTCCTCTTCTGTGCATTCTCCTGTCCTCTATATATATTCAGCCCAAGGACATCTTGAGCTAAAGATTCTTATCTTTGTGATTAATAGCTTTTATGCATTCTGGCTTTTTAAAATTTATGTAACCTTTTAGCATCGACAACATCCTGTACCAATGGATTTCTTAGTTTAACCACCTTTTGGGGAAGAAATACCATCTTCAATTTGCTTTAGAACTGTCAACTGCTAGTTTAATTTGAAACCTCTCTCTATATATGTAATATCTATATGTGGGATGACAATCAGATAACCTATCAGCAGACAGTCACTCCAGCTGCTCTTAGAACATGCTTTGAAACCTTGCTGAATCTCATTAACAACTGAGTGCTTGAAGATGCTTTTGAAAAAGTGCATCTTGATTCTGTCAGCATATATATATATCTATAAGGAGGCTTTACCTACCACTTAGGGAAAAATGAGTCATGATGCAAAAGCAACATAGCTCTGGTTCTTCCTGAAAGAGAGCTAAGACGAGGTGAAGGCAACAGAACTAACTATTAAAGGTACCAGGATTCAGACAGCCTACTATTACAAGGTCTTGGACAAATGTCTTCTTGTGAATATCGCTGAGATTGTTTGTATTTCAAAGTCTATTTTTCTAACAGCAGCTTAAGTAAATGCATTGCTTATTTAAGCTAGGAGGTTGAGAAATGCAGCTTCCTTCTACTTCCCTGTTTCAGGTGTGGCAATATCCAGGAACGAGGTGATATCAGCAAGTGTAAGGAGAAATTTCTTCAACTCCTTCATTTTGATTCTCCAAGTAGATATCTCTGAATATCTTTGGAGGCTGGAGCTACATGGTGGCAAGAAATCTTGCACTGACAGGAAGTCTTTAAGAGATTTTAGCAAGAACCCTATTACTCAACCTGTGTCCCCATTCCTCAACCTGTGTCCCCATTCCTCTGGTCTTGTTTATCCCTAGCTCTGCAGGCTTCAGACCCAAAAACACCTCTTATTTGGTTTTCTTATAGTTTAATTCCAGCAATGCCTCGTGATAGGTGCAGATGGCAGTTTCTCCAGGTAGTGATTTAGTTGGTCTTCACTACAGCTTAAGTATTATCTGGTCCTATACAGAATACATGTGAATGTGAGGAGCAAGTTGTTTAAACCTATTCTGACACTGATGTTATAGTGGAAGATTAAGGGACATCCAGCAACAAGGCTGAGCACAGACCAATTAAGTTGCAGAGAAGACCCCGTGTGTCTTGGTGGATGGCGGGTTGAACCTGAGTTATCAATGTACTCTTCTGATAACTGCCCACGGGACTGTATTGACAAAACAGTTACAATTACAACAGTGACAATTATCCCTCTTTCTTCCTCAATGGTGAAGCCAGTTCTGGGCACCTTGATACAAAGCAGATGGCAGCAAACTGGACAGGGTCTGGCTGAAGGTCACTAATGAGGTTGGAGAGAAGCTGAGGCAGCTGAGTTCATTCAGCCTGGAAAAGTAAAGGCTAAGGAGGACTGTTTGGCTGGGGCAAAACTTTTTGGAGAAACACACAGCAAAAGGACCAAATCAACAATTGTAAGTTGCAGCAAAGGAAATCCTGGCTAAGTATAAAGAAAAAAAAAAATCCCTGTCAGATTATCTAAATACAGTAACAAGTGCTGTGGGAAAGGCTGTGGGATCTCATTTCTTGAAGATTTTCAACACTCAGCTGGACCTAGCCTGGTGTAACTTTGAAGCTTGCAATGCTTTGAAAAGTGGGCTTGAACTGAAGGTTGTCCAGAGGTCCCTTCCAGCATTAATATTTCTATGACTCTATGAATATGACTTCTTTGAAGTTGCAATTTCTTCTCTTCGTTGTATAGCCTACAGTCAGGTTGCTTTATGAATATTTAAACAAATCAAATAAAAAGGCACTAGTTTTAATTTTTAACACCCAAGAATTCCACTCATGTTAATGTGAGCTGAGGGAAAATTTCAGAATATTCTAAATAAGGAATCCCAGACACCAATATGGAAGAATTTCCATACAAAAATGGAACTTGTTTTCTTGTAGCAAAAGGTTTTATGGAGGTGGGTTTTTTTGTCCTTTAATATAATACAACATAACATATACCATATGGCATGAGACAACAATCTGCACTTGCAGTCAAGAAAGGAAATCATATCCTGGGCTGAGTCAAAAGAAACATGGCCAGTGGGTCAAGGGAAGTGATTCTGCTGCTCTACTCCAGTCTGGTGAGACCTCACCAGGAGTACTGTGTCCAGTCTGGAGTCCTGAGCATGAGAATGACATGAACCTGTTGGAAGAGGTCCAGAGAGGGCCACAAAAATGGTCAGAGAGATGGAACACTTCTCCTATGAGAGTGTTTGGGTTGTTCAGCCTGGAGAAGAGAAAGTTCCAAGGAGACCTTGCTGCAGTCTTTCAGTATTTCAGGGGGGCCTGTAAGAAAGATGGAGACAAAATTTTTAGCAGGGCCTGTTGTGACAGGACAAGGGCGATGGTTTTAAGCTAAAAAAGCATAGATTTAGACTAGGTATAAGGAAGAAATTTTTTACAGTGAGGGTGGTGAAACACCGAACAGGTTACCCAGAGGGATGGTAGATGCCCCACCCCTGGAAACATTCAAGGTCAGGTTGGATAGGACTCTGAACAAGTTGATCTAGTTGAAGATGTCCCTGCTCACTGCAGGAGGGTTGGGCTAGATGACCTTTAATGGTGCCTTCCAGCCCCAAATGGTCTTTTCTTATATGATTCTATGATATATGTCAACATATATAACAAAGGAAAAAAGTAGTTGCATGTATAGTTCATGAACCAAAACCCAAATGGCATATTCATTTGCTCTGAGACTCCAGCTTAGTTTCATAACTAGATAAAGCCCTACCATCTGAAGAATTTTTTGGTTTTTTTATCTTTGTGAACCATTTTGAAGCTTTTTTTTTAAACAAAGGTAAGAGAAAATAAAATCTTCTCACAAGCAGTGTCCCTTCACTACCTCATTACGTTGTATGAAGCAACACAGTAGTCTATTGTCAAAGAGATGTTAGAAGTGTGGCATAACTCTTAAAAAGTAGGAAACTCAAAGAAAACACTTGTCTTCTTTTTCTAAGTGCAAGTTAAAAATATTATTAGCTGTACTTGTACAAGTGACTTCAAAAGTGTTGAGCAGGCTGACAGGCCTACTAGCTGTCCGTGTACTGAGTTCCACATGATGTTAACATAAAGGATTTGAAACAGGATTTTGGTTGCAGAAATGTCCAGACAAAAATAATGTAAGAGGCTGTCAAGTGTATTATACTGGTGATAATAGTATACGACTTTCAAATTAAGATATATTTTCTTTCCATTTCAAAGCCTGCAATTTCATCCTGGCATCAGATCCAAAATATTTCTCTCCTGCCTTTCTTATTCTCTCCAGAAATGGATCCCTCAAATTTTTTTTTTTTTTCAGTATGATTGAGGAATGATGTTGGAAACTGCTGAATTATTAGATTGCTCATGGTAGAAAACCCAGCTCTATCTTTTCCTTTCTGTGTGAGCTTTACTGTGCTATTGGGAACATGCATTATTAAAAAGTTTTTTGTCAGTGAAGCCAATGGAAATAAATTTGAATTCTCATGAGAACTGTACCTGTTAAGCAATAAAGGTCTTTTCTCATCTGATCTGTTTGCACGGTAGCATCACACACTGAAACTAGTGGAAAGTGCTACTCACTCTTTTTTTAACTTAGGTGACTGTTGTCTGTCAGAGGTAACTGTACTTCATGCAGGGAGAAGCTCAAATCTACCCTTGTATGAAGTTCATTTATGAGCAAGGCACTCTGGAGCTGGTTCTACAATGAGTCTGGACACTTCAGAATATTACTTCTAAACACCAGTGTACTGACCCACATCCAACCCTCTGCAGTCTTTGGAGTGACTGCTCAAGCTTCCATTTTAGCTCTGAATTCACATTTTCACTGAAGAATCTCAGTTCATGTGAAAGTGTGAACTTTTCATTCAACTCACATATTTCTCTCTCAGAGTACAGCTGAAGGTGCATGCTTTCTATCTGAGAGCCACGAAAAACACAGCCATGACAACACTTGTGCACTGTGACCTTCTCTTCTCCCACCAAGAGTGCACAGTTCAGTGAACATCTGAGTGTTCCTTTAAAATGGTGTCATTTTCCTGAAACATCCCTTAGCCGGTAGTTGAGTCATTAATGGAGGTAGTTTGTTGTCTTAAAAAGTTACCAAGAGATAGTAGACAATAACTGAAATATGCTGTAACTTTTTTGGGTGGACTGGTCAAAAAAGTCCCCAGAAAAAGAAAAGTCCAAGAAAGATTTCTGTATGAATTTTGTAAAGAAAACTTTAGCTATAGTTAAATGTTTGTTCTAGGAAAGTTCAAGGTTTTTGTTTTTGGTTTTTGTTTTTTTTTCCCCATCAGTTTAAGGGTCTAAAACAGTTAATAAAGAAATAAATGCAGTCACAGATCTTACAGGATATCTTGTGTAGCATATTGGTAGATTTAATTTCTTTTTCATTTTGCACTGTAAAAAAAGGGCATGTGTTACAACACCAACAGTGATAGTGCTGTTCATATTGGCTTTATATTTGTAGTATTTTGTATATTAAAAGATCACTTATTGCAGAAATACATTTAGGCATGTAAGTGAAACAAACGTCTTTACTGAATGCAAATGTGAAATCTGTAACAGATTTTACAAAGTCCAATTTCATAAACCTGAAAGTTCAGGTTCAATTTGGAGTTTGACATCTTTAAGTTGATAATATAGCATTATTACTTTTAACTTAGCTTATCTTTATGTTTCATAAGAGGAACTGATTTTACATGATCTAGAAGCACTTTGCTTGATATTTCATCAACCCTGATCATGTTCACCAAGATACACCATGCAAGCAGGAAATTACTACTTTTAATCTTTCTGAAAGCTTGTATACTGAAATACTGACACTTAGGGTTGTGACTGCTCCTTAGCTTAGCATAAACTCAGTTTATTCCAGTGCTAAATTTGTCTGAATCAAATTGTATTTATGTAGATAAATTATTCTGATCAGTTTAACTTTCCTAGATGTCAGTTCATCTCTGTGTCTCAATCAAATGTGACCTGTGGAGTCACGTTCATCAGAAACATGTTAGACGTTGATGTTTTTTTTTACATCTGACATTTTTAAGCTTCCTGATAGTACTCAGTAATAGGAGGTGTGAAAACTGATACCTGACAACTACATGGATAATTAGATTCTGTAGCGTTCACAACAGGTAGGTTTATCAGTGGTTTTCCACATTTCTCTTTTTTAAATACCATGTACCTGCAATGTGACTGAAAGACAGATTGGCTTCTTGGTCTGATACAGAACAGAAAAAAAAAAAAAAAATTGATGACCAAAAAGCCATCCTGCTACACCAAGAAATGTTTCTTAGTACTGTACATGGTTTAAATTTAGCTTAGAATCAAATTGTCTTTCACCAGCGTGTACCTCTGTCAACTTTCTTCCTTTTCTAGCCCTTTTTCTATCTTCTTCTCCACAGACTGAAAATCTCACATTCTGCTTTCTGGTAGTAAAGGTATTCAGTGTCTTTCTCTAGTGTGGCATACTGTAGCAGATCATTTAATCACAACAGATTAGATACTATGCAAATGTTGACTAACCAGCAATGGGAGAAATTACATGCATTTTTGACCAAAAGGTAGACTAATTGGCTTAATGAAAGAAATATAATGCAGTATTGATAAAGATATCTATATCTATGTAACAATAGGTAAGTGGATGGATGGTTGGATGTAGGGCAGAGTGGATGGATGGATATGTAACCCAAATGAAGTATAGCCATCCACATTGCAAATGCCATTTAATCCTACCTATTATACAATAACACTACGACTCCCTCTGCAATGGCTATAATACATAAAGGCAAGTACTTGTAAGCAGGATTACTGAAATAAGCATTAAATGATGTATTGCAGAGCTGAGTATAAAAGGGACTTATTCTACATGCAGATTGTTCCTCTTTGGCTTTTCTACTAAAATCAAGCATAGCGCTAATTAAAAAAAAAATGTAGTTGCAGGCAGATTGTTTGTTAACAAAATAAATAGCCAGGGAATAAGGACAGCAGGAACAAAGACATAATAGAAAGCCCACTGCAAAAGGTGACACAGAACATGCACCTTCTGTCCCTTCTGTTCTCTCTCTAATTAAAAACAGAAGCAGGAAACAAATTAAACGTACCAAGCCTCTGCTATACGTAATTCTCAGACCAGACAAGGCAAACATTCCTACTGCAAAAATGTACAGGTGATGAGTGGCATCTGATGGGACTTTAGGCACTTTTTCATCCCATTTTTATAGAACTGTGAGACAATGAAACACTGAACTAGCAAGTGTGCTGATCCTGCCAGGTTTGCTCCCTGTTTTGCTCCTGGCCCTGATTTACACCAGGCTTTATTTACATACATCAAACTCTGCCTGGAGGCTTCAGCCTGGAGTACACCAAGTTGCTATAGAGCTGGGATAAATCCCACATAAACCAGGTCATTATTTACTTTAGGGTCTCTTCTCCTTGCCTGCAGTATTTAACATAGGACAGTCCACATCAGTTAATTCATAGACCAGGCCTTGCTCCTTGGCACCAAGACCAGGTACCCTTACCAGCTTAACGCTACAGAAATACATCTGAATCATTTTGTATCCAGCACTATCTCCTGTTCCAAGAGTGTCCAGCACAGGCAGACCTAGCATGAAAATAAAATAACTAAGGTATTTTAAACATACAGTTTTTTACTATCTTTGAATTCCTGGACTCTGAGGATGGGATTGATCTCACCTACACATAAACTGAGGAGAATATCCAGAATATGATTGTGCAAAGCATGGTAGAAAACTCTTCGGATGTGCTGGATCACCTTGTAAAAGCTCATACAGAAAAATCATCTGGATAGTCTGAGATGACCCGATGAGAATTTGCTCTCTCAGTTTTGGATACCTAAAGTGGGGCAGATGAATCAGAATAATATTATATTGGGAGATCCTGGAATTCATATTTTTATGTATTATCTTTCATCTTCTACAAAGGTAGAAGTTGTTAATTCAATATATGTTAGTGCTAATTCCTTTCTGAAGATCATATTCTGAAAGCAGACACATAAACCCATATTAAAGTTATTTTCTGTCCTTTCTGCAATGTATATTGGAATTATAGATGTCCTGACAGATCCATATTTGTGTTTATCACTGAAAAGATGAGCTTACAATGAAGTGACACCAGCAGCGTGATTAAGGTGCCTCCGGTTTTGGTAAAATTATGTAAGCACAAGAAAATTAGAAAAGTCTTTTTGGTACCTTTTTTCCCCTACAATATAGTGAAATAATACTATAAATGGGATTTTGAAGTCTGATATGAAGTTACCTTTTAAGAAAGATGAAAATTTCTGTTCATAACAAATGACTGTCATAACTCCCGTGTTATCCAACATGTCACTGGCTGAACAGGAGACCTGAAGCTGGAAACAGGAACTCCTACATCTCAGACTACACCCTCCTTTGGGCTGGAAGAAGGTGTTGTTGCCCCTTTTGCTGTTGAGACTTTGGTAAACTCTGCACTGATGAGGACTTTTAGTGGATACATATTCCAGGTTATGTAAACAGTCATCATTAGTGTTATCAAAAGTTGATCTTACATTGTATGGATAAACATAGGATTGACATTAAAATCTAGGTTGCTTGCTCATAGTAAGAGACTATATATCTCCCTAGCGTTTTCCAGACAGAAGTGCATCCACGTGCCCTGAACCATCCATATCCTTCATCAGCACACTATGATATACACATAAAATTTTCTCCTACCTTCTAGTGAGATCATAAGATAAAATCTTTAATCCTTAAATATGAAATGTGCCCCTCTTGTTTTTGCTCATTCTTAGTTTTAAAAGTTTAGCACATTTTAAAAATTAGAAGCTGAGATTTCTCTTGAGTTTTCACCCAGACCAATTTCAGCTAAGTTCCAGGGAGAAGGTAGCTCACAAAATGGAAAGCATAAAGCTTTGGTCTGAAGGCTAGATCTTGTCAGTCCTTCTGCAGGTAAGAGCCTGCCATATTAGAGCAGACCATGTTAGTGCAAGGTAAAACCGTAGCTCTGGTTTTTCAATACAAAATGGCACTAGTTGCCTCTCAGGTTCCACAAAGTACAGGTATCGAACCAAATGAGAGGAGAGCAGACCTCTGAAGAGGAAGACTATTGAAAGAGGTTATGTGATACTAGTGAGGAGGATATACCACACCTCTCAGTGATGTGCAGAAGTAAGCTTATTTCTTTGCATGCTTGGAAAATCCTCTTCAGGAGCCCCTTATGGCCAGGCATTTATAACATAATTGAATCATAGGCTAAAGACCTTAGTACATAGCCTGCAGTACTGTAGATTTACACTTATGCATGGAGCATGTTAAGCTACAGAGTATTTCTTCTCTGACTTCCCAGATGTTCTTCCAAATTGCAGATGCAAATAGAGTGCACAACACACCATTCTCTAAATGTTTACAGTGAGGGTAATCTTGTCATCTAGTGGTGCGCATCTTCCTCGGTCATTTGAAGTCAGATGTAAACAACTAATTAATGGGCTGGCCACTTCATTATCACTGAGCCACTGACATAGCCTTTGCAGGTTACATTGTTCTGGAAAGGAATACCTGTTTCTCTGTAATAACAGTAAAAAAAGTAACCTCATCGGCAGGAGAGTTTTAATGTCCAGGATGTACACACAGAAACTCTGGGACAAATCCAAAGAAGTGGTCAAACCAAAAGTTGTAGAAAGCTCAGAGTGTCTGGCATGCATATTGAGGAAATACCTCTGTCCTTGGTTAAATACTGAATAAAATATGAAGCTAGAGGCATTCACAGTTTGAAATAATATTTTATAGCTTTACAATGTAAGGCAGCTTCACATTTTTTTATTATGCTGTTTTCAAGCTTCTCTCAGGGATGTTGTTACACATCAGAAAAGTATTAGAGGGTAAGTTCTCTGGTATTTCATTCTGTTGTGGTACAGGTTATAATCAGTCTTCAGAATATTTGTCCCAGGAAATGATTTTAAGTGATTGCAGAGCAAGAAATATTCTAGTTGTGCTGCTGCCTGGGAGCACTCAGTTTTAGGTAAGAAATGGAAAGAAAGAAACTTTTAACATACACTGAAAACTAATCCTCAGTGGATCATTTTTACATTAAAAAAAAAATCACAGTTGAAAAAATAATAATTTAGGAATATTTTGGGATCAGGACTAAGAATGTTTTCAGAACAATGGACTGCAAGTTTATGCAAGTCCTTGGTCTCCTTTCAAATGCACTGTTAACTGCACAGCATAAATGATTTCAATGATTTGTTAAGATCAAGATAATTGTATATATTTAAATAAAAAGAGGCTATATATGTCTCCTTATGGAACAGGGATGTACTGAATACCTCCAAGGATGAGGACTCCCAAATCCATACAGCTGCTGAGCTCTCCCATACAGACTGTAGTTATGTTTGCCCCAGATATTGCCTTCTGGGGTGGCTTTTTGGACTTCAGCTCCAGTTCAGATCCAGAACACTCTTTTTGATGCTGAGCTGGAACTCTGAAAAAAAATTCCATAAAGGACAAATAATCATTTGGTATTACTGGTTTTTTTCTTTGTATGAAGACTTCTGCTATCTCAGCCTCTCAAGCCACCTAAAACCAACTTGGTATGGATTCTGGAGCGTCACTTTAAAAGTACAATTTCCTCATTACTTTTTCCATGCTAACAATTGATTCCTGGCATTATTTTCTTTTCCTCCTGCAGCAGGTGTCATCTTACAAAAGTCTGCAGCAGTTAATGAAAAAGTGGAATATTCTGGGAGTTGTAGTCTTTCAAACAGAGCTTCGCAAGGACATACCTGTATTGGAACACTACAGCTCCCTGAACTTCCTCGCCTCACTGCCAATGAAACGTCCTGCAACGTGAATAGTCTGGGGGGGCTGGTACTCGTGGACTTTCAGCACTGTAAATCACAACACCTTGCATCTGTGTATGGGAGCAATTGGGAGCTGGAATGGACGTCTGTGACTCAGTGCATGCTTAGGGTGGGGAACGAATAAAGAGTTCTGGTATGAGGCAATGCTGTAATTGGAAATATTTCACTTTAGAAAAATATTCAACCCAATCTGTGCCTTTACCATAGAGTTCTGCAGGAGCCTAGCCACTTGGACACTCTCCAGATACCTACATTTTTGTTGCATTGTGTTGTGCTCAGCTGCTTTTAAACTTTTCTTTGAACTAAATGACTTCCAGCACTGGTTGTTTCTGTCTCCTCCTCGGGCCCATGCCCTGGGAGCAGGCTGTCTGTCTGCAGCCCCTGAAGAGAAAAAAAGATTCTGGGGCTACTACTCCAATCCCATGCCAAACTCCTCCATTGTTAAAAACTTTCTAATCCTCTGAGAACTATTTATTTTATTTTTTTCAGCTTAGCTCTCCATGCTAGTTCATTCAGACAGGCACAGGTTCAGAGGAATTATAAAAGAAATCACTCTACCTAGCTGGAGATACATAAAGATCCAAATAAAATTATTAAAAGTTTGGACATATTTCTTATTTCTGTTTCTTTTGGCAATTCCTTGGCCTTATCTCCAGCTTACCTAATGAGCTTAATCAGGCTCACATTATTCCTGATTTGAGAACTTAGATACTAGTTACCTACTCTCTGACAGTATATGGTTGGCTCCAGATATACATTATATTCATTGGGAGAGCAACTGGAGAGGTTTACTAGAATTTTTCAAATTGTTATAAAATGAGAGTCCCCCAAACATCATGCTCATCACTTTGTAAACCTGTGCTGAAACTCTCACAGCAGCAGCTGTGCTTGTGCTATGAGCATTGTTGATTTCTGCTGGGAAGCTGGTGGTGTTAGAATAGCCTCGAATAGCCTCTTTCACTGCCTTTTTTGCATTCATGACCCTAGCTGGAGACCAGAAAGTGGGAAAAAGCATAAAACTGTAAAATAAAGAGATAGAGATAATGATGCTTTCTTTCTTCCCAAGGGTTCAGTTTTAGTTTAACTTCTAAGGTTTGGAGAAATCTTGTTTTAGCTAACCAGCTTGATTCTCCATCTCAGTCACAGTTTGGGGTTTTCTGTACTAAAACAATCTTTCAGTGGGTCTGCTGTAGAAAACATCACATTCAAGTCACAATATTCATTCAGACTATTATATCATTTAAATTTCATAGTATAACTATATGCATGGATTTATATAAGCACCAACATATTTGGAGGAAAAATGGGATTTTTATATGCAAAAGAAGTATACAAGCCCTAAAGAGAGAGGGAAGAGAGATGGATATTGAAGGAATCAGTTTCCACAGAGATCATTCACTTTATAAGAAGGAACTTCAATTAATTAAAAAACGTTGGGAAGTACATGAGAAAAGTACAAATTATTCAAGTTGATGACTAGTTTTTTGCTTTACAGTCCTTCCCCTGCATGCACAAATAAATCCTATAAACCTCCAATACTTAGATTTGGCAGAAGATGTGTTTATAATTAATGTCTCGTTGGGCTGAGTGGCACTTATTTTCACATTCCACTAAAAAATAGCATGTTTAACACATTCCTAAAGAATGCCAAGAAATTCATGTGAAGTAAAAAATGTAACTATATCTTGGCTGCTTTAGGGAAACTCCAAATGTGAAGTACTTTTGGATGCTCTCTTTTATCAAAGGAAATATACTTCCTGATTTTTTGATATATGCTATCACCTCATCCCTAGGAGTGAAAAAAGACAAGCATATTTTTCTGAGGTGCAATTAGCAAAGCAAAACAAACAAATGACAAACAGAAAAACAGGGAAAATATAGTAGTAGAATAATTTTTTGAAAGACTACATTCCTGCAGAGGACAAAGATGTTTATTATCTTTATTTTAAAATAATTTCCTAATGTTATGTGGCTTGCTGTTCTTCAAAAAGCAATAGCCTTTGTTATTATAATCCCTGCCAACAAATGAAAAAGAACAGATGCATTTAGTCTTCAATCAAAATGTAATTCTTTTAAAGTGTTCTGCAATAAGGAACATTTGTGTGAGCCCAGATGCGTTTGAAGATGAATATACATGTTAAATGCAAGATTATTCATTCAATTAATTCATTTAATTTATTCAATTATTTATTCCATTAATTTATTCAGTGAATACATAATTAGTTGTTGTTTACTTTAAAAGGTTCAAGATGTCCTTGAGCAATTCATGAACCAATACATCAGTGTAATTAACCACAGGCTAAAATACATTGAAAGTTTTTCATCTACTGCTTACAGTGGATGGAGGTGCTAGTCCTTAGTGGGCTGTTAGAGACCTCCTTGGAGAGGACTACTATTACACTGTGATGCTTGCTGTCTTAAACACAAAAAGAACAAGGAGATATGCAATCATAACAGCAGCCCCTCCTTCCAATGTTGGGTAATACTGAACAATGGAAAATGAATGCCATTATTCAAATGGTCAACACACTATATCAATATTAAGCTTTTCTTGATATATAAAGAGTGTTTGAATATAGAGATTACTCATGTTGGTATTTCTGGGAAGCAAATAGATTTTCTTAGAAAAATATGAAAGAAATTCTTTTGAAGTAAATCTCCAAATCTGTTTTGTGCTTTATTTATTATATACAGGTTCACGTCATTAGCCTGAAACTTTGCTGATAATCAAGAATAATTTATTAATCATAACACATTAAAATATGTTAACATGTTTTTCAAGTATTTATATAACTTTGCATAATTATTTATTAATGTACGTGAATTTGCAACTGAGTGTGATACCTCTGATCAGTGATTCCATGGAGCACTGTGTTGTGGGGGAAAGACCACATCCTGCTGACTCTGATTGCTTCTTTTCCAAGGGAAGGTTCTAGCCTTAATTATTCTGCAAATGAATCTCTGCAAATCTATTCCACTTGAATTTTGCTTTGTGACCCACACAAATGTGTTCCAAAGACTTTTGCACCTCTGGTTAACCTTGTGGTGTTCCAAGGATCTCATCTACTGAAAAAGTTAAGTATATGCTGAAGCTTGTCTTTCCTGGGAACTATACAAATGCTCAGTTTAGCATGTGAGCATTTGATTTTTATCTTTATTTTTAATTAAAGACAAGTACTGGTCGAAATTATTTGATTCAAAAGCAATTTTTTTTTTCCTAAATGGATTAAAAATGTCAAAAAAAATTCATCATTTCCCAAATCTCTTAAGGGGCCTTTTTAATGTTTGTTTTGCATTAAAACTACAAAACACTCTAAACCTAAATGTAGTTGCTATGGAAATAACTTTTAATTAGTATTTCCTGAGAAGTAAGCAACAACTTTCTAAAGACCACAGTAAGTTCCCAAGTATGCCTGATTTACTACAGCCTTTTCCTCTTAGAACTTCATAGAATGTTTGATCTCTGTAAGAACCATGACATCAATTACAAATGTTCTTGTTCAATGTTTTGGTATAGTTTTCTATGTAAAATTAAGCTTATCCAGAGTTATCTAAACAGAGTGGGCATTTTGTATCTGTAGACAGTAGAAGATGGAGAAATTGATACCATTGCTGATTTTCAGGCAATTCCACTTGCGAAAGCTACAATTAGAATGCTGTTGTTGTTTTAGTTGACATATCGTGCTGATACCATAACAGAAGCAGAGTGAAGTGCTGATGTGGTCCAAAAGAAGCAGAAAGCAAATCATTGGTACAGCCAGCATTAGTGGTGACCATAAATTTAGGCCATGGCAATGTGATTTTGACTTCATGTTGATCATGCAAAGTTACAGTACCACAGAGAGATATAGTTTGGTGATCTTGTAGGTAGGATGTGAAAAAAATATAAGGTAGTAAAAGTCTCCCACACCAAAGTGTTGCGCGTACATTCAGTGAGATGGTATCTGTGGGCAGCAGGCTCTGTGGGATGCCAGATTCAGCTCAAGGCAACAGTAGGAAGGGAGATGGGGATGTACGTCATCCTCTATTTCTGTCTTTTCTTTTAGAGTCAAATCTCATTTTGCCTCCTTAAGATACTCAGAAAACATTCAAAGGCTTAGATTTCATTTCATTTTCTCTTCATGAATATCAGATCCTGTACAGACCCTTTCATTCTACGTTTCCAATGCCTTTAATATGATACTGTTTCACAGCATAAAAATATAAACCTATAGAGTTTACATGTGTCAGCTTTTTTCACACTGATAACAACACAGTTGAGAAAAGTCTTTTCAACTTCATATCCTCCTTCTCATTTTCAAACAATAGACTTATTTTCTCCCTTCCACATCAGGTCAGTGGTAAATAATCTACAGTTCACTGAAATGACTGATAGTTTTTCAAACACCAGCTCATATACAGGATGGTGGAGGTATCTTTAATCATGGTTTGGGATAGGGTTTTTTGTATATGAGAAAATGTACTGTGTACAGGGAAAAGGAAAGGGCATTGGTTTTAAACTGATTTTTACTCTTACTGAAAGCTGTTTGGCTGACACCAGTGGAAAATTAAATTCTCTGCCAGCTATAGAAATAGTTTAATATGAGCAGCGGGGCTTCATTATGCTGCCAAGTGTATAACTTTCACCTTGGTCAGAAGGAAGAAGGCCAAAAATCCAGCAATGGCAAAGAATTCACTGATGTCCCCACTGCCCCCATAGTCCCACAGGATCTGGAAGATAAAATAGCTGGGACTGTGCCAGCTGTGAGGATTCAGAGGGCAGCTGGGAAGGACTGATTTATGTCATGGACCATATACCCAACAGCCATAAGAGGGGAGCAAAGATCAGTCTCAGTGTGACCTCTGTTTGAACCAGTGGCTTACAAAGGCAAAAGGCTCTACGTCCCATTATCAATTCCCAGACGCAGCCAATCCTCTCATGGAAATTTTTATCTTCAAT
>NW_008587444.1:0-35002 GCF_000691845.1 Merops nubicus | reverse complement strand
GAGCCCTAGCTAAAAGGACAGGAGACATCAAGGCTGTGTGCAAGCCTGTCTTTAAATTTATCTATCTCCTGGAATCTGGAGGGAGCCATTTATCATCAGGGTTTAAAGACAGAATTAGAATTTGATTTTTCTCTCCAGCTGCTTTATGTGTTTGTGTGTATGAAATATTTTATTGAAAAAATAATTTAATACTTTTGTAATAACCATGTTTCTGAAGGAATGTGGCATTGCTGTGCAAGAGTCCCTGCTGTGTTCTGTAAACTTCAAATTCATAACTAAGGAAGAGCTATCAATATAGTTTCATTATTACAGTATCCTTTTGCTCTGAAATTACCACAGAGAGAGAAGCAGGCCAGATGCCATTTGCTTTCATTGACATCCCACTCATTCAACAGTCTCTTGTGAAATTCCCAGAGTTGCCCTTACTCTGTCTGGTTTTGTTTCCTTCTGAAACAAAGTATAGATTTTGCCTCATCTTCAAAAGAAACATGCAGGGCAAAGGAGCCCTGAGAAGAAATCTTATAGTTGATCCTGAAAAAAAAAAAAAAAGGTTGTAGCAGGAACTGAACTCTTCCCTTGAACTTCTGTAGTTGAAACACATTACTTTGTGCACCAGTCCCTGACTGGTAAGCTAGTGGCGGTTACTAAACTTTCAGTGATGTCTCAAGGCCCCTCCACATTGCTGTGATTAGAACTGGGCTGTATCTTTAAAGTATATAGCCACTCTGGAGTAAATGGAGTCATTTATCTAGGTGTCTGGGAGATGGTGCTACCCAGAGATGATGCTGTAACTGGAGCCTGGAGGTGCCTGGGTCTGCTCAAGTGCCCCTATACTCCTGGCACCAGCTTGGAGGCAGCTGTGAAATGCTCGTTCTTTCATGTATGAACCCACCTCAAAGACCCGCTCAACATGCCATCTGGTTTTGGCGGTCTTGTTTCTTAACTTGGGTGGGTTGTTAGTGAAACAATCAGAAAGAAATCTGATGAGGAAAAATTACCCTTAATTATTTTTCATGTTTAATTAGAGAATAATGTCATCAAGAAATACTGACCTGTAGAAGAAAATACTCCAAATTTTCAGTTTAGCCAGATATACATGCTGTGTTATGTGATGAAAGATGATTGATAACATATTTTGTATTTTTATTTCTTGTGAGTGGTTTAATTAACTATGTGTTACCATTATGTAGCTCTCCAGAATTAATAATTACAATGGATGGCAAAAGACCAAGCTTTCAAGACTGTGATATCCACTGCATTTTGAGAGATCCTGAGCACAAAAAATGCTATTCTAGGATAACGATATCACTGAGGAGTGAGGGTGATGCTGTTGGCCTTGGCCCATCTACAAAGAGAACTGTTAATGAGTTTAACATTAAATAGCCAAAGAAACCAGCACGGTCAAGGCTAAGAGCTTGAATACCTAGAGATTGGGATAGTGTAGGGACCTTCAAATAAGCTTAACCAAACAACAGGAACATTTTGAAGGTTAATCTCAAACATGCAGTACTTTCAGAAGCCCATTGAGATAAGCAGTGTAATGAAGCAGATGTGGCTGAAGACACTAGAACCCCCAGTATTTCTTCTGACTCTGTTTTGGTCAGTACTTCTGACTGTTCTTGTGGTATGATCTGTAGCCAGTTACTTCCCTTGCTAGTCTGTGTCCAAAACAGGGAGGAGGTCCCACATGGTTTCCCCTGCCACTAGGGCCCACTGTTTGTCTGCTCTGCCCCAATGTTCACCTGGCACTGGGGTTGTGGTGGACATTATCACAACAGAAAACAGTGTCAGTCCAGAAATGCAGTTACCTTGTGAAATTTTGAAGCCTTATTCCTCTACTTTGTGCAGCTTTATTTTTAAAAAGTAGAAATTAGACTTCATTCTTCCATAGCAGATGAGGAATTAAGTCTTGTGGTCCAGCTGCAAATGAGAAAGCAGGCAGTAAGGAAGTATTTGTTTGAATTATCTAAGAAGTAAATTTATAAGCCAGGATCAACATTATGTGTGTGAAATCTTTAATATTAAAGATTTTTTCCATTATTTTTTTTTTTAATATTAATACCTCAGATGAAGTTATAGTTAAGCTGTCCAGTTTTTCCCTCTCTGGGACCACACTGTAGAGTAAACACTGGTTAACTATAGTTTTGTCTGGCACAGAAAATGGGATGGTAGCCACCTCCTACAGTCAATGCTCAAGGGCACTGTGATTGTCAGTCTCTTTACACATAGCAGCTTTATAGTAATCATAATTTCAGCAGCAATTGCCCTTGCAAATGTAAGGTCCTGAGGCAAAGAAATGATTTACAACATAACTGCTGGAATGGCATCCAGGGTAGAGAGCTCAGCAGAAGTGTAGCAGCATTTAAGAGTGATGACAAAAGGGGGTATATTTGTTTCCCAGACATAAACAAGAAATGCATTATCAGCAAAGTGTGAAGAACACTAAAAGAATGAATGTGTCTCCAAGCTATTTTGGAAAAGGACTCACCCTTTTAGCTATACTTAATATTACAAGAAATGAAATTATTTTGGCTCACACCTCATGAGCATGCAAGGACAGCAGAAATGGAGCATTTTATTAACCTAAGTACTCTGTTGTTAAAAGCACAAAAACTGCCTCATCAAACCAGACCCTACATCTAGTCCAGCATCATGTTCTAGCAACAGGCCATACTTGAAGTTTCTAGAAAATCTGCCAGGGAAAATGAAATTGTTTTGTTAATTTGGGAAGCTGTCTATGTGAAGTTTGTGGACTCTGCAGGTGTGAATCAAGACCAAAATTTCAGTCAAATCACAAGCTGACCTGTGTTGGGTCTTTGTCTGGCTTTTGCCTTAAATTACTGTTCTTGAAGAGTCCTGGGAGACTGTGTACATCTGTTGGTCACTGTTGCCACAGATACACAACAGAAATATCAATAGGAATCTTCTCATCCTTGGAAGGTTTGGACTGCCAGGTGGAGTGTCTATGGCAATGCCCATTCCCTTCAGCAGACTTAATGCTGTGTTACCCCTGCAGCAGCATCCCGCTGCCCAGGGCTTCCCAAGGGCTCCCTGCACCTCTTTGCTCTGGGCTGCCTGGCTAGCACACTTCCAAACCAGGCTGTCCTGAGAGCCCAGACAGCAATTTGGCAGCTGGCTAAGGTCTCTGCATCATTTCCATGGCCAGTGAGCACTGCGACGTTGAGCGTCTGTGCCTTCCCCTGATTAATCACCCAGCAGAAACTAACCAGGTGATAAAAGGACAAGACTACCAATTTCTGCTGTTCTACACACACCAAACTGAAAGGCGCTGCCAAACTGGGCAGTCTGGTGAGGAGGGGAAGATCACCAGCATTCACCAGCACTGGTAGGTTTCCTGGATTTCCTAGCAGCTATGGTAGCCCTTTTGACTTCCTCTTCCTGTGGGTGACCCCATCACTCCTCCCAAGGCAGAAACTTTCTTCCTGATCTTCTTGGGTACAGGTTGAGATAATCTGAAAGGCAATCAGGGTTTCTCTCTTTCCCAACCCCTACTTCATTTTTTAAATTCATAATATATATATCCTGGTATCTTACTGAAGGCTTGTTCAGTGTTTTGGAAGGGTGTTTTTAATGATAGCTTTGATAATAACCATCAATAGGCAATAAACTTTAGTGTTTGATTGTGTACTTAATTGAAAATTCTTTTTTAAATTTTCTGCCCTCTGAATTTAATAACAAGCTCTCTCCTTTTTATATTCTGTGAGGACACATCTAGAAGCACTCATGCCACCTTCTTGATGTCATGCATTATTTTGAAAGCTGTTGTCAACATCACTTTGTCTTTTTCCTGAAATAAACTGTCCCAAAATTTTCAATGTCTCTTTGTACAAATGTGATTTCTGAATCCAGCCAGGCCCATCATTAATCTCTCAGCTACCTCTATTTTCATGTTTGGGTTTTTGTTTTGTTTTGTGGTTTTTTTTTTGTTTGTTTTGTTTTGTTTTTTTAAATAGGACAGCTGGAGTTGAGCACTGTGTTTCAGGTGACAATGCACTTTTTAATGGAATTGTTACATTTTCAGTCTGATTTTCTCATTCTTCTTGATTCTAACATATCATTTTATTTGTATTTATTTTCTGACTGCTGCAGCCTTTTGGACTGCAAGGTTTTCAATTACCTCCTAGAGCTATCACAGCTTTAATTTAGACCCAGAGAACCTATTTGAATAACTCAGAGTCTTCCACGCAGTTTGCATTACAATGGTCAGCGCCGAAAAAGTGACAAGGATCTACCATCCAGTTACTAGAACTGTTGCAATGAATTACAGATACCAAATAAGCTCATGGTGAGACGTTTTAGATTATCTCCACTGAGTAATAGGGTAGGTGTGAGATGGATATAGAAATTAAGACACTTAGCAACAAAGATTTCAAACATCTTCCATTTCTGCTGCACACCTGAATCTCCTAGAAGAAAAGGTCTGGAATAGGTTCATAATTCCCTGTGGCTGAATGACAACACTCCCTGCAGTGAGACCTGTTCTTTAGGGAAGGAGGATAAGAATGTGAAAACATGGAGAGACACTGCAGCTGAATGGGATTGACATTGTCCAGAAGAAAAGCCAGTCTGTCCCAAGGGCAATCGTCTTCAGCCCGGCTGAAGTCAGGCATGGCATTCTGCTGTGTGGCTCCCAGTCTCAGTTATTCTTCATCAGTGACCAGACAGGAGACACCTAGTCTTGTGAGACAACATGTACCACTAGACATGAGAAAGCTTGAGCAAAATCAGAACCTAAGCTATATAGATAATATACCCTAAAAATATCTTCTCTGTTACAGAAGACTTCTTCTTAAAAAGTGGTTAATTCAATGACGTATTGCAAAGGGAAAACAAGAAATCTCTCTAAGATCACCTAGAAACTTTAATGTCTTGAATCACTCCTATCCATAATGCGAGGCTATTCATTTCAAACAATATCTGACATCTCATTGAAACAAGCTGTTATGCAAGCACTGATAATCGCTTCAAATTTAATGGAGTTTCTAAATTTAGTACCATGCATCTGCATTGCCAACTCATCTCTTTTTCAGAAGCAAAGATTGATAAAAAATACAGAAAAGATCACCTTTTTGACTCAGAATACTAATCTAGGTGTCAGCCTGTTTGAGGAAAAACAATGTATTTAAAACACAGTAGACCAGATTGATCTTTAGTGAAATGCAAAATAAAGTAAAAAAATTAAATAATTATGTACAGTGGAAGGACACAGGTATATAGAAAAATTCTTTGAGAAGTCTGCCATGTAGACTATGTATTTTCTTGTTACTATACTAATTTGGTATTATCTTCAGTTCTGCTGTTCTACTGACTCCCTTCCCTCAGCAACATTCATTTTACAAACCCATGGAAGGGCATTCAGAAGCCTGTGCTCATGCTGTGCAGGTTATAAGTATCAGCTACCACAGTCTTTAACTCAGCTACATTTTTTTTAATATTTCAGCAATCATAAGGATCACGATGGTGTAGCTTAGATGTGTGTGTGGACTTCCTCTTCATCAAGTATCTGTAGCTATGTAGGGGACCTATTACAGCCCTTGGAAATGAAGGCTGAGTGTATGATTTGTGTGGAAATACAAATGGAGATTGATGTCAGGCTACCCAGGCAAGTTACCTGCACAAGTAGGGAAGAAGGGAGAGGAAGAACAAGTTCAGCATAGCCCTGTTTCTGTATTCCAGCCCAGGGACGGGAAGCGGGTGAGGGTTTGGCTTTGTTCCCTCGCCCACCAACAGAGCTGGGGGGTCAGAAGCAGCACGTGTTAATCAGAAGTGTGGCTCCTCAGCCAAAAAAACCTGGGAACTGGATCATAGTGGCTTCCCAGCCCTGCCTGAGGCACAGCAAAGCTACATGCTTCTTTCCCTGGATCTCATGACAAAGTCATAATTAAGTCTTTTAAGGATCTGCTTAGGATGAGCTGCAGGATCACTGCCAGAGCCTCAACTCTGCCATTAAATATCCCGTGCTCCAGCCACAGCACAGTGTTAGTTTTGCAGCTGCACTTTCCTGAAAGTGTCCTTATTTTATACAGGATTTAGAAAGAATGCAAGAAATACACAAGAGATATGTTTCCTCTGACATTTTAAAACAAGCAATCAAGTCAGTCACTGCTTTTAAAGTCACCAGGGCGCTTTTTGTTGTTGGCTTTGGATTGTTCTTAAATAGAGTTTTCATTGAAAATCTAGCAGCATTTGGCTGACTGGAAGGAATTTCTTCCTCCAGCCCTTATCTCCTCACGTTTTGTACAAGCTTTGCTAGTAGTCTACATTAAGGGTTAGACTTTGAGGTCCCTTCTGCAGTTAAAGTGTACTTCAGATTACATTTATATATAGCACCTAGCTGAAACAATCTGCTAAGCAGCCTATGCAGCAGCATCAACATCTGCCTCTCTGTAGAGGTATATGTCATAACAAGCTCAAAATATAGCCACTTTTGAAGGGCATTACCTGGCCTCAGTATAACACAGAAAAGCAGCAGGTACCATCTCATTATAAGATGCTGAGTCTGAAAAGTGATTTTTCACTCTTAAAATTCTCTTGGATTCTGTGCAGTTATAAAGGGAACATGCCTTACGAAATGATCTCTTCAAAGCATTTGTAGCCATCCTAACCTCCTATAATAATAAACTGTCACCAATATTTTAATCTCACGAAAACATAAGAAGAAATATAGGCCCAAAGTAATCTGCCAAAGAATGGATGAAATTTTAAAGAGAAGGAGATTAAAACACCAGAAGTATATGTGCCACCAGGAAAAAAAAAAAAAAAAAAAGCTATGATTGCCTTTTCACATAGAGGGAGGACATTTGCACAGTGTCCTCTCACATGTGCCATCTTGTTCTGAAGTGAGGAGCACTGCAGCTAATTAGCACCTCTGAGATGCTAATTAGCACTTCTGGAAACATGAGAACTATATACTTTTAAGAATACAATGCCTTAGAGGCTCAAAATACTTAAGTATCTCGAGAGGAAACATTGCAAAGCAAATGATAGTTTATATATATAAAGCAGTCAGAAAGAGAGGATGCTGAAGTTTTATAAAGGTGCCAATAAACACTTAAAATACTGGGCACTACTCTCATGTTCTCACCAAGGTAGATTAAATATAGTGAGCATCCTACCTTCTCTCTAGCACTGCACAGCAGAAGGCAGAGGCAATTTTTCTTTCTCGCCTCATTCCTCAAAATACCATTTCTCTTATTTTTTGCACCCAGGTATGGGGGTGGTGAACTGAGGGGTGAGTCAATATACATTATATATATGCATATGTCAATCGACTAAAAGAAAAAAAAAAAAAAGAGAAATAAAGGTGGAGGTGGTGCTTTCAGGGGACAATATTTTTTTCATCCTGGCCTCCTCTGGAAAAGCTCTGTCCTTTCTGAGGTGAAACAACTGGTTTCATATGCCTGTCAAATTTGTGTAACTGCTGGTAGTGATCTCCATGGTCACTCCTTACCTAACACAGCCTCATTCGTGGAAGTCCACTGGGCCTTGCTGATAGGAGGAAGGTTACTTCAGTGCTGGGAGGGCTGTGCATAGCTTGCTTTGCTGTATGTTAGCCTTACAGCTACTGCAGTTTCCTTCCTTGGAAGATTCCTTTTGCCAGACCAGCTGAAAAGCCAGGACAGTTATTATTCTATGTGTGTATTGCCAAGTTAGCAGACGTGGGAGACTTTGCAGAAAGGAGCAGGATTTCTCACATACAGGCAGATGGCTTCATTACAGACAAAGTAATTTCTCTGCAAGGTGTGGGGGACCTTTCTGTGAAGATGTGGGACCCTGTGCAAGCAGCCTGGGACTTTGGTAACCACTTTCAAAGGAAATAGGAAACTAAGGACTATTAGCAGAGGGAGTTTTGTATAATTCGATACACTGCTGTAATGAGTGGGTGGGTAGTGGAGCTGCTGCTTCTCTATTTAGCTGAAAAAAGAGATTTGGATTGTTACTAGAGTTGAGTCTGAGTAAGTTTCTGGCCTACCTATCATTCAAGAAATGGAGCTCTTACTTTCACATAATTCAATCCTTTCTTGATCCAGAAATCTTGTAATAGTTGCTCACAGGTTTTCAACATATTCAGGTTCCAGCCTGACCTTTATTCTGTTCCTTTCTCAGGGGGATTCACTTCCAAAGAGAAAAGAAATTCTGCCTTCTGTGCCCATCTCACCTTATATTCTAGTTGCTCTAGCATGCAAAGTGTAAGTCAATGAGCATATTTTGTGCTGTAGGACTCTGCTCACTCTCCTCTTTCACTCGTGCATTAATTCATGTCATCTTGATTTCCTTGCTTTAAAAGCCTGCTCCTGGCAAGCAAAGAGAGGCAGGACTAGGACAGGCAAAGTCAGCAGTAATGTCCTGCTGGGACAGCAGTGTACATGTTTCTACTGACCCTTTTCCCCATACCAGAGCCTTGGAAATCTTGTGCAAGACTTAAAGACTTAGGCCAGCCATCTGAGTTCCCTGCTTTTGAGTTGCTTTACTCCATGCTACTGTTAGGGCTCTCTCCTCTGGGATGTGGGCTGTGTGTTTTGGAGCTGGGCTTCCTGTCCTGGTACCATGCTGAACCATAACTGCCTCCAGCATCTTCAGCAGTCTGTCCTCAGTGAACAGGCAAACAGAATGAAGATCGCGTGCAGTGGTGTTTTACATACCCAGCTAGAGAAGGAGAAAGATGGAGGGAAAAGAGATAATTAAAACACCTATCTCTTCCAAAATATTTCCAAGGAAAGGCAATGCTATAGGCTGGGAAAAAAAAAATATCCTGGACTAAAATTTAAGACCAAAAGGGTTAAGGTAACATGGCTGAAGAAGACTCGGCATTAGCAGTGATCTGGCTGAGGCACAATTTGAATCCTCTTCAAACGAAAGTAACTGGCATGAAACAATAGCATGTCACAGCACAGTCACCCACTGCAGTTGAAAAACCTATGCAGAAAACAGTGTCCAGGAAGCCTCCCTGGTGACAGATTTCTGCCTGTTGGTAGGCTGAAGGATGAGATCCCCTACTTGTCAGTCTCCCTGGGCAAAGCCATTTGAGCAGTCTGTGGCCCAGTTAAACATTGTGTCTGTTAAATCACTGGATGCTAGTAGTGAAAGATCTTTTGGGAGAGATGTGAAAATAAGTAGCTCTGGTGGAGAAATATGTGATGAAGGCAACACAAAGGACATTATGTACTACAGACAGAATCATGAGACCTGCTGAGATTCAGAGTTGAGGCTTAGAGCTCCACAATGCATGTGGCGCTGGGGTTTGATGAGCCCACATGTCCACTTTTAAGAGCAGGTTCTCTGTTTCCCTCCCCTTCTTTGTGGGACCAGTTCTCTCAACCTATTGGAGTAGTGCAGTGTTCCCAGCACCAGAAGCATTTTCAATTGCAGGAGCAGTGAAATTAGTGAAGGCTGATATTCCAAAGACTTCAGGGTGGGTGGCCTTCCTCTGATCCTTAGTAAGGCTGCAGCCTTTTCCTCTTTGGGGGACCTTATTAAGAAAGCTCCTGCTTGGGAGCTTTTTTTACATAGTATATAATATGTGAGGCTTACTTTCTTCCATCAAATTTCAATAAAATTAGTGAATGGGTGCAAAAGTTGTTGAGACAAGGACAGATAACATGCACATAAACACAATGAATATAATTACATAAGCCTCATTTCCTAAGCAAATCAGGCTAAAAAAAGATTTAATTACTTGACCCAGAGACACATAAAGCAAAACTGCTGAGGTTTTGATTTTCTGACTGGGGATTCTTTTTTTTTTTATTTAGGTCTCAGTATGATTTATACAGGTCCTGGAATAGCCATGAAATGGCAGCTGTGCACTCTTCAGAATATCAGTCTTCAGCCTAGTGCTGAGACATGAGGAGTAACAAGAGTTCAGAACAATGAGGCACTTGGAAAGAAACTGAAATTTGACCACTCTCAAAAATTAAAAAAAAAAAAAGGAATTTTCCACAAAGGATCTTGTACAAAGAGTCTCACTGTTTTATAATGTTTTTTTTCCTAAATATAAACACATAACCTCCCCATTTTTTAAAAAAGGGTTTTCTGTGAGCTTGTCAAGGGTTAGAGCTGAGTTGGCCTACAGACAGATGACAGATACTCTCTATTAAGCCCTCCCCCTTCCTCAGATAGGAAGAGAAAGGATATACAGGAGAGAGAGACTTACGGATTGGAAAAGAAAACTAAAACCGCTTTAAGGAAAACAATAATAAAATTAAATACATACAAATAAATACAAAACCAATATCAAACTCAAACACCCTGCTGGCAGTTACATCACCGTCACCACGGATGTTGTGCAGCTGCCCCTGGGGAAGACTGGACTCCATAGCAGACAGGAACTGGGTTTTTTTTTAAAGCTGGATTCTGGAACTGGATTCACAGATCCATGGTTTGGGATCAAAGGCAGAATGGACAGAGTCCCCCTTGGACACCAGCTATTGAAGAAAAGAGAGCTTAATCCTCATGTTCCCTCAGCTTTATACCGAGTACAATATATATGGAATGGCACCTCAAACATGGTAGACAGGATTTAGCAGTGACCTTGGTCTGCATAGCATCAAGTATAAGCACAAGGTTTTCTGCACACCAGTCCTTGGTAGTAAACAGAAACATCAAGTGCTATCACTACTAGAAGCAGACACTATCTGCATAAACATGCTGTTAACTTCAGAAAGTACAGTTAGTTAGAAGAGGCTGAGCTGAAAACTGAAATCACTGAACAGAACAGCAAGAAAAGCAAGATAATATTTGTTTTAAGAAATATAGTCACACGTTTTACAAGAATAAATTATTCTGACACAACCTGGCAACTGCTTTGTGAACCTGGCATCACTGACATTTTCACTGCTGTAGGAAAGGCAGTTTCACTGTGAATCAGCCAAGGGCCAGAAAGCCCTTTTGTGTGGGATAGGGCTGATAGGTTCACCGGGCTGCATCTTGGAGTACCCTTGTAGCCACATCTTTTGACACCTTTTTTTTGAGTGGTGCTAGCTGCCTGATGCCCTGGAAGGACTTGAGGGGTCCATAGCCTCTGGAGGATTCAGAGCTATTGGAGACAATTTTGTTGTGTGTTGATGCACAATATTGTTGCTGTAAAGCTTTAGCAGAAAATAAAGCAGCACAAACCCATGTACAGTGGGTATATGGACTTATTTCAGGTAGCATCTTATTCTGAAACAAGGTACTAAAGAAATTGATTTTAATAATTCTCAGTTAACTACAGGCAAAGTTATCTATGACCTTAAGAACTGAAGACTACATCACAAGGAAAACTGAAATGCATGAGAGAAGTACATTCGATATCTTTATCAGCCAAAAATATTAGTGAGTTGGCTTCTTTAATGTTACCTCTACAACAGGTCTTCAATTTTAGAGCAATAACTGATCATCTGACAAGATTTATGTCATGATTAGTGTCTGGGAACATAAACTGAGAAAGAAATACTGAGGAGACTCAGAATTGTAAACTACTGAGATTTAGAGTGACTGAGAATCTGGGGAGAACAGTAAAACAGCACGACTCCTCGGAAACTTTGGAGCTAAAGTAAAACTAAGCAAAATAACAATTTCATGTGCTTGAAATAACGTTACTGGACAAGAGATTGAGGCATTGAGATACACAAACACATCACAGAAAGACAGGGATCAATACAGGCATATCAAAAGGTAAGAAAAGGATACAAAGAATACTTGGACTGGTGTACTATACAGAAGCATAATCTAATTTCCATCAGCAGTATCCTGAAAGCAAATGAGATAAAAAACCTAGAGTTTATGGGGGAAAAAAAGGCATTAAGTGGAGAAGTGTCAGCCCTGAGATGCTTGGAAAGTAAATGACAGAGGCATTGATAAATGCTTCCAGAGAAGATGAAGGCCAAATGTAGTGAATGTAAAATTAAGGTATTTCCCAATTCATCTTAACACTGTTGCTGAAGTTTAAATGAAAACAGTGCAGTGCTCTTCCTAATTTAATTGAGTGTGACTATAAATATGTCAGACCCAACAAAGTGTCCTGTTCATCTGAAACTTCATTTCATCAGATAATTTCTGACGAGCTGTTATAAAGAACAGGGAGACTGCATCTTAGCAATGACCCTTTCAGGAACTGTTGTTTTTGTAAGCATGAGACGAAACAGGATGTCAACTTTTATCTTTGGCTGCCTTGTCTTGCATACTGTGCAAAAAGGTGCAGAAAAGGCCTAGGGAGCTAAAATTCCTAGGGGGCTTTTTTTTTTTTTTTTTTTTCCAAACAGAAGTTACACTTTTTCGCAGCCTTTAAGAACTAACTCTTCTTAACCTCAAACTGGATCAAATTTTCTGTTTAGTTTTGAGTTTATGCTGCAGATTTTTGTTTTATGATATGAAATATCAGTACCCTGAAAAGATGCTGTATTTTCAGGTTTGAGTGTTCTATTGTCTTACCATATATTATCCATTTCTGATGAGGCAAAAGAGGGTTATCAGGAGTGGTCAGCATGGATTCGCCAAGAGGAAATCATGCGTGACTAGTCTGATAGCCTTCTATGATGGTGTGACCAGCTGGGTAGATGAGGGTAGAGCAGTAGATGTTGTCTACTTGAACTTCAGCAAGGCTTTTGACACTGTCTCCCATAACATCCTTTTAGGTAAGCGCAGGAAGTGTGGATCAGATGATTGGACAGTGAGGTGGGTTGACAACTAGCTGAACAACAGAGCTCACAAGGTTATGATCAGTGGTGCAGAGTCTACTTGGAGGCCTGTAGCTAGTGGTGGTTCTCAGAGATCAGCACTGGGTCCAGTCTTGATCATCATCTTCATCAGTGACCTGGATGAAGGGATGGAATGTACCCTCAGCAAGTTTGTTGATGGTACAAAACTAGGGGGAGTGGCTGACACACCAGAAGGCTGTGCTGCCATTCAGCGAGACCTGGGCAGGCTGGTGAGTTAGGCCAAGGAGAACCTAATGAAGCTCAACAAGGGAAAGTGTAGAGTCATGCACGTGGGGTGGAGTAGCTCCATGCACCTGCACAGGTTAGGGGTTCACCTGTTGAAAAGCAGCTCCATGGAGAAAGACCTGGGAGTCTTGGTGGTCAACAGGTTAATCTTGAGCCAGCAATGTGCTCTTGTATCTAAGGAAGCCAATGATATCATGGGGTGCATTAAGAGTGTGACCAGCATGTCGAGGGAGCTGGTTCTGGCCCAGTGAGGCCACATATGGACTACTGTGTCCAGAGTGACATAGCACTGGAAGAGGCTGCCCAGGGAGGTTGTGGAGTCTCCTCTGGAGACTCAAAACTTGCCTGGATGCATTCCTGTGAAAGCTGCTCTAGGTGAACTTGCTTTGATAGGGGGGGTTGTAGTAGATGATCTCCAGAGTTCCCTTCCAGCCTCTACTGCTCTGTGATTCTGAGGAGACCTACAAAAAAATACACAATAATCTTATATAGAAGACTTAAATTTGTGACTTGCTTCCATTAATGCTATGTTGACTGAGCACAGTATATTTCTGATGGCTTCTGGAAACCCATAGGTTTTGCTGGTATAGCTCCTGTGAAGCCTGAAATGGGTTTCATAGCAATTCAGAAAAAAAAAAAAACATTGTTGATACCTAAACTTTCATTTTCATGTGTCTGAAAAGGTACAGTTCAGGGTAGTTACACTATGTCATCTGCATATGCAAGTACAATGACTTCTATAATTGACACTGGATAGAAAATTTCTGTACATGGGGTAACGTGGATAGGCTATGGTGTACTTCTTATCTAAAAAGTTGGGCGTTGATAAATAGGTGAATGGTAATACTCCTGTGGATGCTATGACTATTGCATTATAACAGCTACCTTCAAATTATGAATAGCTGGTTGTTTTTTTTTTTTTTAATTTATGTTTCCTCAGCTATTATTATTATTTTGTGTAAGAATACAACGTCTTCTTTTCTGTCTAGAGAAATGCAGGCTGTTCCTTGCCAATTCTTTTTTATATGATAGTATGCCTCTAATCATAATTTTGTATTATTTTACTACTGATAGATATTCCTCTTTTAGTTGCACTCATACTTAATTTAACATATACATACTAATTATTCAGTAGCAGCTGGAAGATGAGGACTAAGAATGTTAACATGAATTTAAATGCTGCCATGTCCATGTCAGAAACACAAAATGAGTTCTCAGTGTTAATAAAATCTTCATACCATGTGTTGAAATTAAAAGCTTAGATCGATGAAAATGAAAGAAATACCAATGAAGGGAAGAAGCCTGTAAGTAAATTGTGTTCTGTCCATATCTTCCTATTTGCATGGACTAAAAAATTTTATAGGTGTGTTTTGTTCCATTTCCTGGGCTGTTTATAGCTACGTTGTTTGCTTCCCTAGAGCTCCGAGTCAACATCAGAATCTCTACTTGCTCATGATATGTTGTCAGATGAGCAAATACACATTTTCTCTGTCCTTTTTGTCTAACAAAGCAATGGATGACATAAACAATGTTATATTTCTCATCAGGTTAGTATAAAGGAAGTCCTACACAGAAGATACAGTTAATAACTACCATTATACGGATAAAGGCAAGATCATGCTATCTTGTAATGTCTAGTGCAGCTGAAGTTGGTACTGAACATTTATGGGCTGTTCTTAATTCAATTCACATACGCTTTTGTTAAAGATCTTTGATGTAGTTTACTCCATTTAATTTACGCGGGTGTTCTGCCCCTAAATTTGACATAACTTACATGTTAGTAGGGAAAAAAAAAAATGGTATTTTTAAAGTCCTCTAGAGAATGATATTCCACTCCCCACTGGGGTGTTTGAACTCAGGTGGTCAGCAACTTTTGGTGGCACTACTGTCCAACTTAGTCATAAAGAATTTAAGCACTTGCTGTATAATGTCATTAAGCATCTTCTTCTTAGAAATGATACAATATATATTCAGTAAGCTAGGAGCAAGATGAGCCCATTAACTGTTAATGATATTAGGAATGGGGACGCAATATACCTAAATCAGAGGAATCTGAACATTTCTCAGGTGTTCTAATTACCAGTGGAATAGTTTGTGAGGTAATCTGCTGACCAGAGCAATGCAAGCAGACAGGCAAAAGTCATTGCTGCACATGATTGAATTCCAAATAAAAATATTCAGCAGCAGTAAAAACAAGCATAAAAATAGAAATGCATAGCAAAACTTTAAGATAGGCTATAAGAGTGGTTTTTTGGGTACATTTTTGTAGGGATTTTTGTTGTTGTTGTTGTTGTTGTTGTTTCATTTGGTTGTTTTTTTCAGAAAAGTTGAAGGCATTTGCAATACAATAGGAAAACCTAATTATAGGGACGATATATGATGAAATCAACCATTTTCCAAAACCGAATCAGTCTTGATATGTATTGGAAATGTGTCAAAAGGGAAATTGTTTGGTAAACATAAGGACAGAGTACAGAGGTGTGATGACACAACAGAATTGCCTTAGTTCCTTAATGTATTTTCAAGCTATTCCACCTATCCTTTAGAATCTGATACTCAGAATAGGCACTTTTCACTACTAGAGCTGTGTGTGAGAAAATCGTAGCACCTCTATATGGTAAGTATCTGTTACATATTAAAAGAAAACTGATTTTTTCAGAAATTGAGTACATGGAGAAGCCACATCTCAAAACATCTTCACGGGAAACCCTCTGTCTCTCATTTCAGTCCAATCCTTTTCATTCTTCTCTGCCTTCCTTCCTTCCCTTCTCATTTTCATCTTTCTAGTATCTTTTGTTCTCTTTGACCCAAGATTACAATTTATCTATGAGAAAAAAAAAAAAACAAAAAAACCCAAAACACAACAGAAAAAATATTACCTCTTACAAGAGCTAGTTAACAGAAAATCCTTCTTTTGGGACTTACCTCTAAGCAACCCTTCCCTTTTCCTGCTTTGATGCTGCAAGTTCTTCAAGTTCTTCCCAAAAGCTAAGGTACCACATAGTGTATCGGTAAATTGTATCAACATTCTAACAATTCTCTCAAAAAAACAGAATTAAGCACTACTGTCTATGATGATAACTGCATCTTCTTGTTCTTGTCAAAGTGATATAATCATTAAAGCACATTTTTAGGTAAAAAACTTTGTTGTCTTTAATGGGAGACGGATCCTTTAACTTTAGGGCAGCATTGCAACCATTATTCTGCAGTCGTGGTTATGTTGGTTGATTTTTTTTCATGAGCTAATGTACTGTTAATAAGTTCTCAATTACCAATGCAAGCAAACAGGGCAAAGAATAACATTTATAATTGCTGTAATTATCATCGAAGTGCAATTATCTACAACTCCTGAAATAAATCACTTCAGGTTTTAAAGCCATCTTTACAGCATTCACATTTATCTACTTTTTATTATAGCTGCCTTTAAAAAAGAAATCATTTTATGTTATTTTATTTTGTTTTATTTTTTAAATCAGAAAGTGAGGAAAAAACCTGGGCACCTTCATCTTTGGACAGAGAGAACTCAATATGTATTCAGTTATGACTACTCTTTTCCATAGACCTTAAGTAAACAATTAAATGTCTCTGTTCTCTTCCCTTATGTCTGCTTCAGTCTACCCTGATGGGTTTGTTCTGAAAAGATATAATTGATTTTTTATATCTTTAGTTTTTATTTTATTTTAAACTAGTTGAACTGCAACTTTGCTCTTTCTGCCATCTAATTGGCTTGATAAGTGCATACAATCATGCAAGCTTAGATAATATAATTTTTAATAGGGGAACTTTCAGGATCCTCTTACTTAAAAGTGTATACAGCTTCTTCTCTTAGTTAAAAGCACATACACACGAACACCAGACAGATACAAGAATAGAGTGAGTGTATAACACCCTTGGAAAAGCAGAACCTCCTCAGAATCCAGCTACATCTTTCAAATATACACTCATCACAAGCATCAGCCCCTGGCAGATACTTAGCTAACTGATCCTTTTTTGCCTGTTTCCCCCACACTTCCAGCTTTGATGTTGCTTTATTTTAACACTGCATTGCATGCTCTGAGCTTACAAATTTTTCCAAGGCTTGGAGAGATGAGCTTCCTTGTTGCACTATTCCTTCACCTACAAGCTGGATCTGCCTGTGTTACAAGTGAACCCAAAGTATGGGGAGCCAACAGTAAAATAAACTGATTTCACAGAAGGGGAAAATTATGTCTGAAGGAATTAAAAAGGCTGGATTTTTTCCATGCTTCTCCATCTTCCCATGTCTTGGATACATTTTTAAGGGAAATTTTTAAATCAGAACTAGTTCTCCAGGTGGTCTATGTCTTTTTTTTCACATGATTCCCCTTCCTGCTAACTTCTTCCAATCTCTGCTCACTTCCTAAAATAGACCCATTATCACAGAAAAGAAGGTGAAACAAAGAAAGTAAGCACTGACCTAAGATGCCCAGACCAAAAACAGCATTGGGGAAATCAAGATTAGAGGCAGAATGCTCTAACAGGCATGGATACATCAGCGGTTCTATTATGAAAGCTGCTTATTTTCCATCAGTGTTGACGGGCTTCAGGGTTACTTGATGCCACTTCTCATGTCCATCCTGTGATTGCACATGTCTGCCATCCAGCCTGGAGATGTTTCCGGACTTAACTGTTTTTTTCCAGCAGTTTGGTGGAGGCTTCTGCATAAATCATGCAGTATCCCTAGAAAGTGAAGCAGTATGAACAGGAAGAATGAAGTTTAAGTATTTTTAACCTGTCATTTATAAATTATATGGTGGTGATGCAAGATGTAGTAACATGAGTTCAATTATTCTAATAACAAAAGGGAAATCGAATGAAAACGAGAAAATCTCACAGGTTGTCATGACAATTTTTCTTTCTGTTATAATAGGTTGACCTCCAAAAAAGCAAAAAGTGCATTTATTGTTTATCCACGTTTACATTATTGGAATTAGAGCCAGTGGTACACTTTGAAAATGTTTATGTTTAAGCCTTTAAGTAAAGCAACAAAAGTACCAATCATTGATATTAACTGGGAAAGCCATTAAGTATTTTTAGTGGAATTAAACAGGAGATACTACATGGATACTTTCTACTGGTGTCTTAAAGAAATAAGTCCAATCAAATTGTTCTCATTTTTACAATGGTTTGGTACAATGTAGTACCAGTCTTATAGAAAGCCAAATGGTTTAGGTAGTTTTTAAAAATCTTTGACATTGTAGTATATGAACCAAAAACCTGCAGAATAGCTACAGCCAAACCTGCAAAATAACCATCAAGCCAAAAACACCCAGAGAATTTAAAGACAGACAAGCAAATTAATTGGAGGGACAATGAAAGTGTTGACACAGACTTTGGTTGAGAAGTTCCTGAGTTACAGGTTGCCAGAACTTGGATGGCTGTGACACAGAACACACACTTGGTAGTTTAACTCTCTTTGTCCCCTGCTAACCCCCTTGGCATCGTACCAACACCCACTGGAAAGCCTTCAGGACCTCCTGGAGCCTTGCTCTATGTAACCCTAGAGCAACCTGGCAGGAGAAATACACTTGATAGCAACTTGTTCAGCACTGATCAGTCACAAGGGCAAGAATTTAAGGTAATTTACAGAAATTTGTCATGCTGGGAAAGCAAAAGAAAATAGGCATTTACATAGATAATATAGTCCTAGATGCGTTGCAGGCTGAAGAGCAGAAGTTGCATTTTCTTGTGAAAGTACTGAAGTCCTCAGTTCTGATATTTTCTAAAATGAAGCATTTAGAAGGCTAGGAGCAATTAGGCTGTATACAAGAAGCGTATCACTGAAAGAAAAAAACCTCATGCGTAGTCCATCCTACAAGTTAAATAAATCCTAGGAGTGATATATTGTCCAAGTAGACATGTCACTAGTCCATAAGAAATACTATATCTTTTAAATGAATTAAAAAGTGAAGTCACCTGGCACTGGAGCAGAACATAATAGCAGTTATTTAATAGGTTGAAACAGCTCCCATTGAATCACTAGTGCGTTTCTCCTTCGAGGTAAGGAACCTAACCATTGTAAGAGCAGATGGCAGCAACTGTAGATTAAGGAGACTACTATTGAAAGTGCATGATGGTCTCCTGAAGTCAGTTGCTTACTGTTTAATGACAATGAATAATACCTAAAGTGATATTCTGAAATTGAATCTGTCTTTTCTTAGTCAGAAATATAGGAAAAATCCTGAAGGATGAGAGTATCATGAACTTGTTCCTGACTACATGCTGTTCATGCAAGGATAAACAGATATTCTTTGGATAACATGACAGCAAGCTTTCAAGTTTGCTGACAGTGTAAAGGATTTTTGGTGGGTGGCCATGAGATAAAAAAAAGTTTAAGAAAATCAGGAAGAAATTTAATTCAAGATTAAATGACACAACTTTTTCATTAAAACTTGGGGAAAAAATGTGAAAATCTCATTTGGGGTCAATTTAAAATGATGTTTTCAATAAAATGAAATCTTTGTTTCTTCCAGGATATTTGAAACTTTTTTACTTGCAATGGTTATGCTGAAATTTACCTGAGAAAAAGGGTTCCATCTACTACCTCCTACAAATTCTGCAAATTAGCACCTGGGGCCACAAGTTCTGCAGTGGGAGTTGGTGTAACAGGGCAAGGATTTCCTTTCCTCCACATCAGGGGGAAAGTCAGGAGGTAGGATTAGGACCCAGACTGCATGGCAGCTGCCCTCATGGTCCTGATACAGTTTTGTGGGGAAGGGGTGGATCTTCCACCACCGCTTGGTGTGAGGGCACACCAGCTACAGCACAGCACGAAGGTCGTCTGAAGCTCCTTCCCTTCTGAGCTGTGGGGAAAAGATAGCAGAGTCTCCACAGATGAAGCCCATTTGAGAAGGCTCCTGAGGTAAAATGTAGGGCTTTCTGTGGAGGGAGACACTATTCAGCCAGAAAAGTGATCAGGGGGCTCACTCAAACAGGAGACATGCTCAAAAACATTTCTGGGGATACAGGGCTAAGACTCAGAGGTCCTGAAAGGTTTGAGTTGTTTCACTGTACCTCTGCACCCTCTGACATCCTCTGCCAGCCCCAAAATATTACCTTTAGATCAATCTTGCAGACTGGCCCAGCAGAATTGGCAGTGAAATCTGCTTGGCAGCCAAAGTTCTCACAGAGAATGGCAGGCCTTGTGTTTGTTACTCAGTGGGGGCCTTTGTGGGTTATTTGTTTATTTACATTGACACTGAATAGATGAACATGGCATTTTGAATTAACACATAATCATTTTCTATGGATTAGAACTGAGGGACTTGCGGGTACTTTCCATGCTGTGTTAGTGAGGGGGATAAATGAGGCCATGCACACCTTACAGCAGTGCCCCAGCAGGGTGAAACCTTAAACAAGATGAAGACGACACTCACAGGAGGAAAACGTCAAGGAAATAACACCATGACCAAAGAAGCTGTTTTGCAGCACAAATATAAATATGTATTAGTATTCAATGGGGAAAAAAATTGCTGATGAGACAATTATATTAACTGGCTGTTGTTTTTGTTAGGCTTTTAATTCACCTTGTAATCTACATCTACTGTATTAATTATTAGATGAATAAGAATTTATTGTATTATACATTAGAGAACAATCTAGCTTTAACTAGCATGGGCATGCTGTTTTCTAGATGGTCTTTTATTATGGTTTGGGCTGATTGAAGATTTGTTGTTGGATTCCTATTGCAAAATGGCATTTTCTAACAAAAAGGAAATTAAATATTGGCATGAGGATTAATTACGACTACTGAATGCTAAATTGTTAAAGAAAGACTTCCAGAAGCTTTTTCAGCTGCGGAGAACAGGTGATGTCTCATCAAATACCACAGCCTTTAGAAGTAATCTGATGGCAGAATCACTTTAAAAATCCCATACTAATTAAAATTTCGCTTTTTTGAATAGTATTGAGTTCATTTTAGAGGTACGGTAGTACACACATTAGAACTTTTGCCATTTTAAACAATTAAACATTAAAACAATCTGTCCTTTTCAATTGTTTACATCTTAGACTGACACCCTCTTTTTTTTACGTTCTATTAGCTTGCACAGCTTCTTCAGTGCATATGTAAAACAGTTTACTTCTGTGTCTGTACCTCAGATGAGTGCAATCAACTGCATCTCTGAAGAGATCTGCTTCTGATAGACCAAATCAGAATTTTCTTCCACCAGAAAAAAACAGATAATTGTGAAAAATCATACTTTCTGTAGTATTATGACTCTATTTCTGTCTTACAACTCTTTAGCTGAATCGTACTATCAAATTCACTGAGAAAACATCAGGTCAGAAATATAAGTATTCCCAAACAGCTCTAAATCAGTGAACAGATCCTGTTTTGCAGTACCTATTTTTTTATGAAATACAATATTTATATATAAATATTTATTAATTTCTAGATGGCTACCCTAAAGAGGAAATGATTTATAGATGGAGGAAAAACTCAGTGGAGGCTGCTGATCAGAAATCTTGGAGACTCTATCAGTTTGACTTTATGGGTCTCAGAAATACTTCAGAAATTGTGAAAACCTCTGCAGGTAAGAATTATACAAATGGTAGTGCTTGTTTTGGGGAGAAAAAAAAAAAAAAACAAACAAAATATTTGTTCCAACTTTCCTTTCATTCGAGTGCAATTTCTTTACAATGTGTAACAATGTTTATATTACAACCTCTAAAGTCCAGACTTAAAAACTGTTGACTTTGCCAAGATTTTTGATAACTTCTGTAGTTGTTTAGTAATTTCACAAAGTGAGGCATAAATGCTAACTTGACATGGCTGTTTGTTACTAGAAGTTCCCATACAATTCTCATTCCTCAGCTAAGTCTATTAAGCCATGCCTGCAGTGAGATATATGTTTTCAGCATAAATTAAAGAGGAAGATTTTGAACACAACAGTTGGGTTAGTGAAAGTAGACACTTTCAACAGTAGTTAATCATTCAGCTGCAGGTTTGTTATTTTTCTTAATATTTCACAGGCAATCTTTATTTCTCAGTTGAGAAATGCCTTTTCTAGTCATCTTACCAATTGCTTGTAATTAAAATCTAATGATGATTTGTTTATTTCTTCAGAAATCTTGCTGTTTCTTATAATAACAGCAAAATGGAAAAATATATATAAGTAGAATATACTATTTGAACTGGATAAATTCTCATAAAATTCAAGCAATGTCTAATGACGTAGTCATGTCATATTTTAATGCATGACTCTGCAGTAAGCTCCGTGATTACCATTTGGTAAATTTCCCAACTGCAGGAGGAACCTGCTAGAAGCAACCTTCTGCTTCACAGGTAGTGAATTAAAAAAAAAAAAAAATGTCAAATGTACTTACATTTTTTCTAAATGTAAGAAGACCTATGTTTTTCTTCAGCAAACATTGTGAATAATAGTCATAATAAGAAAAAATATTAATACATGAAACTACTGCTGTTGGGTCATGGTCCACCACCTAACACCAACAACGTATTCTCAGCATGGAATAACAATTTGTATAATGAAGATTCATTAAAGCTTTAATGAATTAATCTTTTTGGGATGGTACTTCAGCAGAACAAAAATGTCATTAGCAGCGCACATCTGAAAGTGAATAAGTGAACATTATGAATACAAATCCTTGTAGTCTGTAAGCTCCTCAGGAATGCACGTTCCCCGTGAGTTGAACCAAGAATTGGTGGATAATATTAAAGTACAAAATACCAAATCATTAAAGTATCCATGTATGTAGGCATGGAGCTTATTGGAAGGGACGGTAAGAATAGGAGAGAAAGCCCCACTCTTTCTGCTTTGTTCCCATCTGGAGTGACACATCTGAGTTTGCATCAAGAACTGCTAGATACTCATGCAAGAAGAATTACCGAGAGAGACATATTAAGATGTTGACAGCATCTTGATAAACAGATCTATTAAACTCTTCCTTTGCACAGGACAAAAGCACTTTTACAGACTCTTATTCAAGTAAGTGAATGGTTAATATGGAGCAAGGAAAAATATATTTACTGTGCTTATTTTAGTATATGCCTATTTATTGAGTAAGCTGCCACAATGTTTTTTTTCTATTATTGCTATTGCTACTTCTGCTTACCCATGTTTATGAGTGCAAAACCCAATAGCAGTGTTGAACTGAAACTACTGAAAGCATCACATGATACTTCTATTCTCCTAAAGCTGCCACAGTGGCAGAAAGTTGTTGGTACACTGGAATTTATTGAAACACTAAAAAAACACCAAACCAACACTATCAGGAAGTTTTGGAAACTTCTGACTTGGTAGAAACAATGTGAACTGTGTACAGGTCACATTGTAGGCTGATGTAATTAGGTAGAAGAATGAGTTGTGTATCCCTTCTGAGAAGGGACTCTCAATCAACAAATACATTAAAGATGTGAAAAATAAAACCCCAAATTTGCACCCTGACATGAATTTGCACAGAACAGACTCTCTGGCTGTTTTTGTATTATAGTTTAAGGTGTTTTCAAGGTCAGATTTACAGAAAGTCAACAGTATTTACTGTCAGGAGCAAACCTGGGACCAGGACTTGGGAAAACTAACAGCTATATTGGAAGAACTTGAGTATACCCTATGCTCTAGAGCAAGGAACCCCAAAATGGAGAGAGGGGGGCAGGACACAACCCACCTGTGCAATATCTCTCAGAGACAAAATTTAAGGTAAATCTGTGACTACCTGTTGTGAGATTCTAAGTACATGTGAATGAGTAGAATAGAAAGGCATGTCTATCAACTGAAGAAAAGTACCTCTATCCAAAAAGTTTGAGAATCAGAGAACCCCCAAAGCTGCCATTTCCTACTGTGTGGACAATCTCTGATGAAGGAAGATGGCAGCTGCTGCCTACAGGTATCCCACCTCATTTACAGCCATGCTACAGGTACTACAGGTGGTCAAAAAAGAAGATATGTCAGGTTCTGTCATGGAATATCAGTGGTCTGTTTACACAGAAGCTGCTCAGAGAGGAAGACTGTGCTGAGGCTACCATTAGGCCACTGTAGGTATAGGACCTCCCTCAGCTGCTCCCCAGAGGGACCAGTTCCCACCAACTAGCCTCTGGGTCTGTATGGGGCCCCCCTGAGCAGTGCAGGAGCCCATAAAGGCCCCAGCAGCTGCCATCCCTTTGCAGACTGTCATGGTTTAGACCCAGCCAGGAGCTAAGCACCATGTGGCCACTCACTCACTCTTCCTACCCCCCAAACAGGAAGGAGAAGAGGGAGAAAAAATACAAAACCCCGTGGAGTGAGATAAGAAGAATTTAATACAACAATGCAGAAGGAGTGATAAACAACAGTAGTAACAAAACTAATAATGAAACAATATATAAACCTGTGATAGGACAAGGGGTAATGGGTGCAAATTGGAGCATAGGAGGTTCAAGGTGAATATCAGGAAAATTTTTTTTACTGTGAGGGTGCCGGAGCACTGGAACAGGCTGCCCAGAGAGGTTGTGGAGTCTCCTTCACTGGAGTCATTCAAAACCCGCCTGGACGCCTTCCTGTGTGATGTACTCTAGGTGATCCTGCTCTGGCAGGGGGGTTGGACTAGATGATCTTTTGAGGTCCCTTCCCACCCCTATGATTCTATGATTCTATAAGTTGTACAAAGACAGACCACGTTAGCTCTGAGTGGCGATGGGAACATACCCCCCAGACCCTCTCCCAAAGCATGTGCCTAGTCTGGGCATTCTGTCATGGGCATGACATCAGCATATTACCAAATAAACTGTTGGCTGGTTTGGTTGGCTATCCTGGCTGTAGCTCCCTCCCAACATCTAGTGAAAATTAACCCTGTCCTAGCTGAACCAGGATGCAGGCTCAGGATGGAAAGGAAGAGCAGCATTGTTCAGTGTGTGGGAATCATCCAGAGTAATGAGATGGAGTTAGGAAAAGGGAAGCAGGCAGGATACCAGCAATGGCTTCCTGACAGAGAGGTACTAAACATCATCTCTTCCTCCCAAGGGAAATTATGACAACTACTATTACAAAGGGCATTTAAAATCAGACTAGGCAAAATATGAGGATATATACTGAAGGGATCAGTCCTCCACTAGCAGGAGATGAATTCAAAACCACAACACCTAATTTTTTGCTTCTGAGTTACACCTTTCTGCCGGTTTATGACACTATTATTTCTCAATAAACTGTGTTCATCTAGAATGTGAGATCTGCTGCAGCATTATCTACCTCTGTCCAGTTTAGAGATGTTTTTTTCAGCTCCTTTTCAGAAGTGTTCTGCCTATAATGGGAAGGTCACACTGACCACATAGCAACATGCTGCTGTTCCTCCAGCACTTGCGTAAATCCTTTCTTGATAGTCATTTTCACCACAAAATGACTAGGTTCAGTACTCAGTAGTGTTCTGCTATTTGATACTCTTTCAGTCTTTCCAAGCCTTTTTCAGACATCTAAATAACCTCTGTGTTAATCTAGTGCAATTTCAGAGATACACAAGCAGGAAGCCAGCTGTCACAAAGAGTGCATTTCTGAAGGCTAAGCAAGATGAGAAATGTCACCTCTTGTCCTGGACTAGCAGTGGCTCAAAGCATTGCCACAGTGGTGTGCTTTGCTCTGGCGACATGACAACCCACTTTTACAATAACCTGGCATCCACAGAAAGTTTTCATTGCCATCTCAAAGAGGTCTTCAGCTTTTACGTGAGGGCTTTGGTTTTGGTTTTTTTTTTTTAATTTTTACTAAAACACAAACATAACTAGATAAATATCTACAGCATATGGTGATTACATGGAATACACAGCAGAAAGCACTGTGCTGGGCCTGAGGTCATGAAGTTTTATCTTATGCCCTAAGTAAGCTCTCACTGCCAGGTGATATTGAACTAATTCACAAGTACTGAAGAATTCCCCTGTTGCCATCTGGCAAGATACTCAGAGACTGTAAGAGCACTTCTCTTGCTACAATGTCAAATAAGGCTGACAAAGATCATTAAAGTAGAGGGAATACCAAACCACCTGGCACTGAACAGTGAAAAAAGAAAGAACTGCGTGTAAGGAGAAAATTCTCAAAATTTTAAAATTAGAAATCAGTCAACAGGAGGGTGACCAGAAAAACAGAAAGGAGAGGCAGAACAACATTCTTCAAACCATTCTATGTGTGTTTGCAGTAAACTTCAGGTTTACTGAAGTAAACCTGAAAGTCCAGTCCTGGACTTTCCTAACACATTTTGGTGTGGAGGCAGAAGGGAGGTGGAAGGGGGAAGATGAACCTAAAAAAAAATCCAAAACAGAATCATGAAGGAATCCATGACAAAAGCTCATGGAATGAGCTGTAGTGTTGCTTGCACTTTTCTACTGACTGATATCTCCCTAGGAAAAGTTAATTCCTTCTTTTTAAACATCTTTTTTTTTTTTTTTTCCACACTGCTAGATATTCACAAAGACCTTGTAGCTACTGAACCTAATTTTCATTTACAATAAAACTTCTTTTCATCATACAAGTCCTATTTATGTTCTTTCTCAGGTGCCTCAAGCCTGAGAGATTTTTGCAGTCCAAAGGGGCCTTTTTATAAGTAAGTTCAAGATAATTCACTAGAAATAGAATACACCATAAAAGTGTCATATTTAAAAAATTTAATAGCTGATCATTAGAAATTAAATATACAGAATCAGACAGAAAGTACCATTTCATACATTCTGAATAACCCCTAAGCATCAATACTCAAACTCAATAAGCAGCCATAACTACTGCCATGAAATAGTACACCTCTGAATGCATACAATGGATGGATGATGATTAGTGGAGTCTGCCTGTCATACAACTTCTAAATTGTACTTTATATTTTGAAATTGCTGTTTCATCCAGCACCTCAGCCTACATGATTCTCTCAGCACTATATCACAGGGCTCCAAAGCACAATAAATATCTGTTCACTCAGATGCAGATAAAAATTTTAGAGCCCATGCTGATAACACCACAACATAAAGTACATACTCTGTGGCAAGGGACTCGGTAAATGGCAAATTGAAATCTACCATAGAAAAAAACCAAGAAAGCTTATCTTTTAAGAAGATGCAAAGACTAACGTAAGTAGCTATTGGCAGAAGAAGGAAAGAATAGAGATGTTTTTATAGGGAGACAAAATTTCACGGGGGAGCCCCCACCAAGTCAAGGGAATGGATCAGGCAGAGAAAAGCATTAGCCAATGCTCTTGATTTTGTCAGAAGACCAATACACTCCCAGAGATTTATCCAGAAGGAAAGATGTTCATGTGCCTAGCTCTTATACTAGGTGAGTAAAGAACACCCGACTTGAGAACCCATTTCAAAATTGACACTTTTTTTTGCTGTTAAACGCTCACAGATCACTTAGGTGTAGGCACAGAAGGCCCATGACAAGTACCCACACAGGATGAGCCAGGGCATTCTGGGGTTCAGCCAGGAGTCCAACCATCAACCCATAGGTCCATGTGAGCAGGGCAGGACCACCACCAAGCCCAGACATTGGTTTGGCAAGGCAAGGCCAGGGTCAGCAGCAGGCACCCCCTTGAAGAAGGGATTGAAAAGAGGGTGGCAGAGAAGGATGGTCACAGACTGATCAGGGCAGCTGGAACTTGGTGCACTCACAGCTCTGACAAAAACAAAATATATACAAGATGCCAAGGTTGCTGGGTGTGGTTGTGTCATGCATCTGTGTTTTTAACTATCTGATTCAGTCACTCCCTCTCCTGTACCAGTTACATGATCTGAAGACATTTATTTAATGAATATTCATTAAACTTTTGGGTTGCAAAATCACTGACATTTTTTTATATTCTCCTGAGTCCTGATGGCACATCAGAGGTGCTTGTCATCTATGTGTTCTTCCCAGGACAAAAGTGAATTTTGACAAGTTTTTTTTTTTCCCCAAATACCAAATTCAGTGGGATCCTGTACACACTGCCTTGCCTGTCTTTAATCTGATGGCATCCTAAAGCAGACAAGTGGAGACTCAGACAAATGCACTGCATCACTTTGCCTCTTTCAGTCAGGATATCACAATCTCAGTTGCATTAATGGTTAGGCTTTGGTTTACAGCCCTCAACAGACATCTAAGTCTAGGTTCCCACAATTTCAGACAGGGTTCCCTCCTCTCTCCTCCTTCCCTTATCCTGTCCTGCCTGACTCCTAATGTAAGTGTGCAAGGGGAGAAAGAGTTTGCATTTTTTTTAATGTATTTTTTTGTTGTTGTTGGTTGGTTGTTTTGTTTTGTTTTGGTTTTTTTTAACCTGGCATGAGTGGGGTGGCAGCTGGATTCAACATTTCATAACCTGCTTTCCCCTGATCCCACACAATATCTTCTGTGTTTCTGACATCTGTGTCTGGAAAAGGTCTAACACTCCCCAGAGGCAGAATAGAAAATGGTATGTTGGGAGAACTCTTCGCTGCTCTGCTCTCCAGCTCTTCAGCTCCCACACACCTCCCTTGGCCTTTAGGCACTCTCAGATACTACTCATTCTCCTGGTTGTTGGATCTTCCCTCATATCAAGTAGATGGAATTATTCCTGTTTCTGTCCTTGGGTTCTTAGAATTTTTGGTCTGAATTTTAGACACTGCAAGCCTACAAACTGTGCTTGCATTCATTCCCAAGGTTCATTAAATTTGGTTTGGACTTTCAAAAATCTGTTTTTATCATTTAGAAGTAATCCTATGAAGTTAGGAATCAAGCTAAAATCCTGTGTTGCTAAAACCTTGTATTGAATCTTGATGATAAGTATAAGTTTATTTTTATAGGTGGTAGACAGAACCATACAGGGATAGCTGATGTCCAAGGTACCACCTTTCATCAGAATCTGCTGCCCCCATCACACTCCATTCTACTTTCTCACCTTACCTTCGCAAACACATACATACGCCTTCTCAGGGTGCTTATGCACCTTCTGCACCCATGAGTCCTCATTCCCAGCAGCTGCAGCATTGCCAAACTAGCAGGAAACAGGAATCCACCCTTCAAATTCCTTCTTGCTCAGCTCTCCAGCTCCAGTGGAAGGTACAGCTGCTTACCGCCTTCACACAGACAGACACACACTGTGCTGACACTTGCAACCTAGTTTTCACTCATTCTTTCTTTCTTATCTACAGCTTTCTCCACAAATTTGTCCTTAAATTTATCAGACCTGGTGCAGAACCACAAAATCCTGCTTAGGATTTCAAATAGGTTGAAAACACTACTTAGTACTTGAAAATAATGCCTAGTACTGACCCATAGAACTGACCCATGGCATACATAATGAATTAACTGTCTTTTTTCCCCTTCATTTTTCATAGTTTATTTTGAAATATGACACCAGTAACAGATTTTAACCCAGAATGTTTATACATCTTAAAATTACTTTGTGTGCAGCATCAAATACACAGGCTGGATTTGACTTTGATATCATTTTTTATCTTGTTTCAGCAGAATTTGATAATACTCAAAGTCTTTGCCACTGTAAACATCTCTGGCATGAGGGAATATGGTAGGACTTCTTTTCTGACAACATACACCAAGTTATATGAAAACAGAAAACTAGCCTGATTATGAAAAGATTTAGCAATAATCTTTTTGTTGACAGAGTTTTTATCTCTGATACAATATTTGCAATAAATAAAATCCCATTTTACCAGAGATAATCAACAGTGGCTGTATTGACTTTTAGAAGATACTCACATGTCAAATGTTAATCAGAATGAATATTTTGAACAAGCTATAGTTTTCCTAAGTGAAATCTCAATTTATATTTTTAACAGAATTTCACCTTGCACTGATATTGTAAACTTTATATAATAGATTCTGATAATTTTGTCATTAGCCACTCAGGACAGAATTTATAATAATTAAATAGATGATTATCAATAATACTTCTATCAAAGCATTTTTCTATGTTGGTTACAAGCTGGACTGATGCTTAGAAGAATACAAACTTTTATATTGCTCTCTAAATCCAGCGCTTGCCTATCTTGTTGGAAAAATATCTCACAAAGCTCACAGTAAGACAGCTTCTGAAAAGGGTGATTTATAACTTGATCAATAGCTTACTGCAGTTAATGGAGCTTTTCCCTGATTCTGGTCTGGGATCATAAACGAGAGAAAATTCAGGTTAATATCAGTGGGCTAACTATAATAAGCTCTAAACCCACCTTTCTCCTTCTGTTTATAAATAGTACAAAAGATGATTAGAACAAGAGGCGTGGAGAAGATATTATTCCTCTCCATATTTTGTAAGTTTAGCAGAACTGCATATATACCTGTTTTAATTCTTATTCTTTGCCTTGCAGAGACAAATGTTTAATATACTTTGTACAGGCACTTACTGTTGCAAATGGTGAGAGAGATTAGAAATAAAGTAACTTTGTGGTAAAAGCAAGAGTGAAAAAAAAAAAAAAGGCAGCAGAAGACTCAGAGGCAGGTCTCCACCTGCATTTTTTTCTTAAAGGAAAATTTGAGTAGGGCATGATTCTTCCCCATAAAATATCCAGTTGTCCTTGTTAAAGGACCTGACGTTGTCCTTTTAAAAGATTTTCATATTGTACAGAAAAAAAAGCACAGACTTTTTCTATTAGGTTTTTCTTCAGCTGTTCGGTTTTTTGGTTTGGTTTGGTTTGTTTGGGGTGGTTTTGTTTGTTTGTTATTTTTTTGGGTTTTTTTACTTGATAGGTCCATCTTTTGAAAGTCTTGTTTGGAACTTTTAAAAGGTTTTTTTAGTTAATGTCTTCATTCACTCTTCCTTTAGAAATATTGTATTTGTCGCTCCTTTTCATATGTGGAATCTTGATCTTCTGCTCCCATTTTGTGGAGCTACATCATATTCCATTCCACGATAATTCACGAGAACAGGAGCATGACAGGTTTGGCTCCGTTCTCCAGTAGCCATAACCCAGAGCTTGGGCTTGCTGACCTGAGCTCTCCTCTGAGACAGAAAGAGTGATTGAATATTTAGTAGCAATACCAAGAACTAGTTGAACCAATCTCCAAATTTAGTATGAAGGTTAGCCAAAACACTGACTTCAGAGTTAGGGACACTTGTCTCACATGTCCTGGTTGTTTAACCAGTAGACCACAAGGCAAAAAGCAGAGGGCTGGTATTGCTTCCATGCTTTGCTAGGAAAAAGATTTTGGTACCTTACTTCAAAAGAACAGATGTGAATTCTTCATAGGAACAGACACCTTCATAGCAGCCACTTGTCCTCATCTGCACTTTGGAAAAAGCCTAGATGGTACTGTGGAAATCTGATGGATTTCATGGATTCATTCTGAGATGCCCAGGTGCCCCACTTGCTAGTGGGGCAATGACAAAATTGCTAGAAAGCAATGGCAAAATGGAGTCTGTGAGGATGATGGTGTGATCAGGCATTGCCAAGTGAGAGGTTTCACTGCCTTAAGCACGATACCCAGGCCCTTAGAGGTACAACATTTGGTCTTCTGGGCTACGTTTATAAAGGTAGCAACATGCTCCCTGTGGTGGCAAAAGCAGCAGGGAGAGAGGGAAGTATTTCCATAGAAAGACACTGTGACTTCAGTCAGAATGGCATTACTAGTGTCTTTACTACACAGAATATAAAGCAGAATTGTTTTGGTAAGTTATATTTACTTTTAGAAAGGTTCACATTGTATACAGAATATTTTGACACAAATTGCAAAGCATATCTTGAGATTTTCTGGCCTACAATGTAGACTGATGACACAACTTGTGGTATTAATATCACCATAATGGGGGTGGAAAGACATATTACATAAGAACTGTGAGCCTCTGCATTTACACAGCTGAGAACAACAACTTTCTAGACTCTTACTATTCTACTACCTCTGGCTTTTACTCCTACTTCTATTTCATTATGTCACTGTATTGGTGATTTATGGTTAGTTCAATCAAAAGTTTTATACTAACACAAATTGTGAAGGTTTGGCCTTTACCCAGGGTTGCTACAATGTTATCTAAAAGTCTTTCACAAGCAGTAATTTTGCCTAATTTAAAACTCACAGTACTGCACAGCATATTTTATATTTTATTCACTGCTGAATCTACAATCTTAATGAGAATTTTAAGATACAGAATGGGATGACTATTTGAATTTTGCAGAAAGTTGCTAAGTGTCTTTTTAGATTTTAATTTGCCATGCCTTAGAAAAAGCACAGCACAGACTCTTTGTGTGCTAGCAATATCTCTCTAAATTTAGCCTTTACTTTTTCATACTGGGGTCACGTGTCTGGATTTCTTGCGTGCGGTCATGGGGGCTCTTTGTTTCTAGGATCCTTTTCTGCAGCTAATATTCACAACATCCAGGTCTTGTTCATGATAACAACTCCATTTCAGTCAACAGTATATGCTTCCTAGACACTGCCAAGAATCAAAATCTCTTCTATGATTAGTTGCCTGATGCTGGATTTATCCACTGCCTGCTGAAGCCAATATGTATCTTACCATTACCTGTCAGAGTCTGGCAAGTATGAGCTATGCTGTCAGGTAGCTATGGAGGTGGTACAATACAAGAATAACTGTTGAGAAAGTTTCCAAACCAGAAAATACAACCAAATTAAGGATACAACATGATAGAGCATTTCTGAAATGTAAGGAAGCCTGCTATGACCAGGGCTACCACAGCATCCCAGGGAGAACCAGAGGTGAGCTCTTGACACTTGGGTGAGGCAGTTTGGCACTGACTGAAATCTGGGCTGACATCAGTTATGATGTATTGTGATATTTACAAAATAACATTGGCAGAGGACACCAAATAGATTGTCAATCATTATATCAGAGAAAGTTAATCATAGTCAGCTTGAGACACCGAAGGTGTGTACCAGAGTTTCATGGCTTCATAGAAGTAAAATATGTAATTCCAAGAGCACAGGAAGGTGGCGTTAGGACAAGAACCTCAAAATACTCAAGTGATTTATACTAAGTTCTGTCATTGGCCTTGTGCTTCTGAACAGATGAATACCTTGCCTTATTGAATCAGCCTTGCAAGTGAGTCTGTTTCATCTTTTAGACCTTGTTATATGAAACCGTGGTAGAACTATTACAGTAGATAATAGCTTTATATAGGGTAATTCTGCATGACAACGGGGCATTTTCTCTTTCAAAACCTTTTGCTCTTTCTCAGAATTTTCATTCTGACATGACCCATAAAGACTGGCATTCGTAAGACTACATTTAGCTATATTGAAGATCTAGGTTGCTCCCCAACACAAGGGTTTTACAATTCCACCTACCCTGTATTTCTTTAACAGAAACAAGCTGCAGCTGCTCCTGTTCTAGCTGTTTTAAGTGTCTGCAACAGCAGCAAGTTCCCTTCAGTTTGTACAAAACTTTCAAATCTGCCTTGGACCTGGGGACACCCACCCTCTAGCACTTTTCTCCCCCACCCCCGAACAAAACAATGTATGCTGTTTTACCAAAGGAGAACAGCTTTCTTTTAGATAAGTAAAAACTACAGATTTTCACCTGAGAAGTACAGAACTATCACCCACATTCTAATTCATTATCAAAGTTAATTGCAGACCTCCTACGAATAGGAACAGTTAAAGTGGAAAAAAAAAAAAAAAAGCAAACCCACCAACTTCTGAAGAGTTTTCTGCATTTCATGTTCAAAGCTTCAGGGATATCTTTTACATGCTAAAAACAGTCTGCCAAATTATTCCTTCAGTACTGTTGGTTCTAAACAGAAATTTCCTTAGACTAGTGAAGTAGGAGAATCATAGAATTATGGAGCAGCTTGAAGAGAAGAAAGAATATGCATCTTATACATTGGTCACTAGATGCACGTTGCTGTGAAGCAGATAAAGACATTAAAAATGGATTGAAATTACTATCCATCTTCCTACTGTAGCTGGACACTAATCAAAATAATACAAATCTTTAGGCAAAGCTGAAGCCACTCCTATAGATCATAGTTTTAATCTGTGTCTTGATCCACTTTGGTCTGAATTTCTCTCATCCAGTTAATTTGTATAAGGTTACCTCCCAGAAAAAAAAAATACTGCTCAGTATGTCTATTAATATAAAACATTGATTAAACTGTCTCTTGCAGTAATACCAATTTACAAATTCCCATTACAAAATCTCTATTTTCTATTCTTCTATTTTCTGTTCTTCTATTCCTCCACTAGGAAAGCATGTCTGGTTTTGTAACTGCTTCCTTCAAAAGAAAGAGAACTTGGTAAATGCTGCCTGTGTTACCAAGATAAAGACAGACACACATTCAAATGTGAAAAAACAAACAAACACACAAACCAAAAAAACCCAACCTTGTTGCACTTTATTCTTATTTATATGAATAGAGAGATTAGTTTCTAAGGACATATCCTGAGCAGCAAGCCTGAAAAAACTGAGTCCTTGAGCAGGTTTCCATCCCTCAGCAAACTCTGAACCTCAGGTCACCCCTGGCTTACACACCTGAATGTATTTTCTCTCTTAACTGAAACTTCCTTCAGGAAGTTCTGTGTCTGCTCTTGGGACAGGCATCATCAGAAACCTTAAAGGAGCAGTCCTGGCTATCTCTTCTTTTTGAAATCACCAGGAACACTGGAGCAGGAAAGCTGCATCATGTAGTGGAGCCATCACCTTTGCAATGAAGTGCATCCTTGAAGAGTACTCTCAATACTGGGCTCAGGAAAGCTCTCTTAGTTTCTATCAGGGAACACTAGGATGAGATGACATTTAGCTTCCCCTAGCAGCAAATAAAGTAACTGGAAGCTGTTTTGGTCTTGTCATTTTACTCTGCAACTTATAGGCATAGAAAGTTTGGTTTTGGCTGTACCATCTGAGAAAACAGAAGTCCATTTAGCTCAGCAATGTCCTCATAACTCATTTCAGGCCAAGACCCATTGCAAATGGTGCTTCATCTCACCCTTTAACATCATCTGTATAAAAATCAGTTCCATGGTGACATGCAGAGAATAGGATTGCAGGATACTAAGAATTACTGATTATCTAGGAATGGAGCATTTTTTAAAAGATAATACAAAGTTTCCTTACCATCACAACCTTAAAATAAAAATGTGCCTTAAATTGATTTAATTTATTTGTGCATACCCTGACATTTTTATAGATAAAAAAACCACACACAC